>NC_092871.1:589855-590764 GCF_032062135.1 Pyxicephalus adspersus | reverse complement strand
GGATGGGCAGTGACAGGTCCTCTTTGTGTTCACTGGTAATAAATGTAATGCCAGGACAAAGTCAGCCCAAGGCAAAATTACTTATCCCCCCCCCACACCCCCCATCAACACCACTGCCATCAGGTGTAAACTAGGAGGGATGGTGGGCAAACTTTTGTCACACAAATGGCATTAAAAGCCCCCACAGGATCCCCCTCACCCCCCATGCATTCTATTTGGGGATCATTAAAATAAAAGTTTATGATTTTCCTTGTAGTCTGTGATTAGTTTTTAGACAAAAGAGAAAATAAGGCCAAACTGCAACTTTTAACATTTGTAGGAGACAGAAAACAAAATGATTGTCAGATATTGTGATAGGATCCCAAATTTATTCTAGATGTACTTAAACGATCTGTGGTCTCAACACAAGAAATGTGCCAATAACATTCATCCATTAAACATATGGGATGATTGTTCATGTTTAGGAAGAGGTAAAGCTGTACTCACTACATTATTTGTATTTGCTTAACCTGTGATAGTTTTGGTGTCTGGGAATTTTATGCGAGTGGTATTTGTACTCTGCACTTCTTTCTGTTCCTCTTTCTGTGTCTATTCTTTTTATAGACAACTTATTGGGGCTTTTCCTTCTTTTTGATGTTAGAATTGGAAATTTATATTTATAACTCTTATATGGTTATATTCTGCTCTTTACTGATAAGACTTTGTACTTTTATATCCTTCAATAAAGAAATATTTACACAAAAATAAACATACCTTAAACAAATACCAAGAAAATATCATGGGGTATTATATTACAGAGACTGATAGGACTGGCTCAGTGATCTCTGTACAGCACTGTGGTATATGTCAGAGCTATATAAATGTATAATAATAGTGTGTGACTGTGGGGGGACATTAGAGTGTCAGCTC
>NC_092871.1:580426-587818 GCF_032062135.1 Pyxicephalus adspersus | reverse complement strand
TTGTCCTGTTATCGGTGCCAGTAAATGGTTGTGCAAATAAAATGGAAAAGTTGTAGCAGTAAACTCCTGGTATTCTGGAATGATGGTATATGGGGTATATTATGAGGTGTGGGGTATATAATGGGGTATATTATGATGTGTGGGGTATATAATGGGGTATATTTTTGGGTATGGGGTCCTCATTTGTGCAGCTGTTTGAGGAGTTTCGGCTGCATTTGGTTTCAATAGGAGATATTTGTATTCCTCCAGCTGGTTCTCCCCTCCGGTCACAATGTCTCTGGTGCCTTACTTTTTGTTGTGTGCTGAGCAGCTTTTTCTATGAGCGGAGTTTTTGGACAAAGTGATGGATTTCTTCATGTTGTCCTGATTGGAGATGAGGAGGACGGGGGTAATAAACTCAGAGCTGCCCCCGCTGGTAGCACTGCACAGATACTGCATAATGGCCTCTCTTGCCTTTGCTTGGTCTATATTCTGCTCCTGGGACACCATCAGACTCATCTGGTTGAGGTTGACCATCAGGACATTGGGCCAGCCCGGGTTGGGGGATGCGTTGGTCACCATGGTCTCCTCGTAGCACTGTTTGTACAGCTCCTGCATCTTCTTTTCCAGGACCACATTGAGGACAGAGTTGGAAAAGGGGGCTGGTGGTAAAATATTACTGTCCTCACTATGGATGACGCCTTTCTCAGGAGGACCCCTCGGGAGGTCATTTGGAGGGCTACTGCTGTCAATGTCCACCGAGAGCAACACTGGGCCATCCTCACACTCCAGGACACAGCCCGAGTCCTTCTTATTCAGGATATGGTCTCCTCCAATGTGGAGGTCTGGGTAATTTTTGTAGATGCTTGCATACATGCTGGACCATGAGGTGTACAAGTCCAGACTGCCAGAAGGGGGCAGATCTCTGCTGGGAATTGCCATGGCTTGGGATGAGGATGCCAAGGAGCCTCGCTCATGGTGACAACCCTCCTCCCTGCAGCTACATGTGTCACCCCCACAGATTGCTGCCCTGAAGGAATGGCGTTCCTCTGCACGCTGCCCATGGGGACGTCTTAGGGAAACCTTCTTCTTCTGTGCTTTGTCCTGCTGAGATTCATCCTCCATCACCTTCCCGTACATCACGGTACAAAGGAACGCCTCGGACAACATGCTGAGCGCCTTCACCTACGGAAATATAACAATTCATCAATTTATTAATTTATTATTATTATTAAACAGGTTTTATATAGCGCCAACATATTACGCAGCGCTGTACATTAAATAGGATCTGTCTGCTGAGATAGAAAACAGAGGAGAACTCAATAATGTCCCCTATAGAAGATTTATCTGTGATAGGGTGAGGGGGAAACACCAAAGCGATTTAGGCTGATCACTTATAAAGGTGAATCATCCCACAAAATTCACTTAGTGAATGTGGAGATTGTTCACATTGCAAGGAATACCCAATCATGTGCAAGGACAGAACAAAACTTCATCTCAATTACTAAGTGAAACATCCTTTGGGTCACATTGTACATTATCCCGAGGATGCCTGGACATGCTGGGCCTTGTAGTGGTTCTGCGGCTTCTCACCGACCCCCGCTAACAAAGGTGACCCCTCTAGTGATGGTGACCCCACAATTCTATCTTTATGGGGGAATCAGGACCTCGGAAGTCACGCTGCATCCAGGTGTCACTGCGGCAGGTCATGCACTTCCCTTGCAGCATGCTTATGATTTTGCGGTCTGTAGATGCGGGAAGTGAAAGTGGCTGCATCCTGCAGATGAGTGTCCAGTATAACATACATATCAGCTGATACAATTCATGAATCACATGAACAACAATGAGCAATATTAGAAATGATCATTTCCCCAAAATGTCTGCGCAGGGAATAATTCACTAAAGCGCTCGGCAGATGATGAATTGTGCTGATTGGACGATCCCGGAGGTGTAACAAGTTCCTGGTCAGCTATTGAGGGAAAATCTGTAATTTACCAGAATAAAAAAAGGCACCAAATATAAGGGGGGGGGGTCACAAAACTGAGCAGAAGGGAGAGTTTGGTAAACTTCCTTCATTGGGGAAAGCTTTGGGTTAAAAGAGGGAAATCAATTGTTTGGGGCATAGGAGTGCAGCACCAAGTAACCAGCCCATAGGGGCGCAGAAACTCTTAACCAGCCCATAGGGGTGCAGCAACTACTAACCAACCCGTAAGAGCGCAGCACCAAGTAACCAGCCCATAGGAGTGCAGCACCCAGTAACCAATTCACTGGAAATGAAGCAATCAATAAATGCAACTGCAGCACTCGGTAGCTATCCATAGAAGTGCAGTATGTAGTAACCAACCTACAGGAGAAATAATGGAAAAGCCACGTTAGCACTATTGAGCACCAAATTTTGCTGAGAATGTAAAGATAAAAGCTAGAATTACCAATTGTCATTTATAAAGTATACATTTAGAATTCTCAGATTTCATTGTAGAAGCTAAAAATACTGGGAATGGAAACCAAAAGGAAGAAGCATATGTTGCCTTCTGTGAATAAATGGCCTGCAAAGATCAGTGGCCCTCATTTCCAGGCCGGGAGACCATGGTGGGGGCCCCAATTCACTCGGATGTGATGATTCTCACAATGGTGGGTTTGGAATAATAGGACTGCAGCTCCTCATAGGGACCCCAGATAATGAGCCAAATATCACCCCCTATTTATCACCTGCATCTTTATTATTTCATTATTGGCCCATATAGCAATACCACCTTACATTCATTTGATAAAAATGAAAACATACAAAATAAAATTATGCAAACTACCAACAATAGAATGCGTTTGTACATAAAATCAGCACCAGTTAATTTAGGTCAACTTAAAAAATTCAACATTGTAATTATGCTCAACCCCCACAGTGATAAATTTAAAGAGGCCCTGTCAGCAGACAATTCATTACAATAAATATCTTACCATAGGATTATGTGTGAATTTATTATTTATATGTATAGAATTTCTCTTGTGCAGTACCACCAGTGGGCAGCAGAGGGCACACCAGACATGCATGGTATGTTTTATCTCATTGGGGTGAAGCCTCTTTGCTGTTCTAAATACTTGGCAGTGCTATAACATGGAGCCTATATCAATTAAATATAATTATATTTGTATCTCCCTCCATCCCCCTATCAGAATAATGTGTCAGGGAGCTAAGCATGAAGCCAGTCAGGTTCTTGTTTGAACATTTCTTCCATATTTGCTGCTGTAACAAGCCGACAATAAAAGCTTCATTGTACTAGAGCAAAGCATATGGCGGCCTCAGAGGTGATCACCAAAGAAAGACAGTCATACTGGGGGAAATTCAATGAATTCAATTCAACTTTTGTGCCAATTGCAATAACAACCGCAACTAATATTATAGAGTTATAAAAAAAATTCAATTGGATTCTACTTAGACCTGGAAATTCCTCACCCGTAGTGTACGGGGCAATTACACAGAAGGATTCCGCTCTTTCTAGGTAGGTGCAGGTCTTGTGACACCAGGGACGCTTTACAATGTGTACGGTGCAATAATGCAAAGCATTTTAGGTGTCCAAATTTATTTATATAGCAATCAAAGGGTTAATTAGATACCTGCATGTGACTCCTTATTTATTTATTTGTTGTAAATGTAATGTAAATACAAAACAAAAAAATGTATGTGGTCCAAAATATTTTTAAACCAGACCCTTTATTAAGTTTGGAAAATAAATAGAAGCAGGAAGTGTTTGCTCCATAGAAGATCCTCTGGTTTCCCAAGGAAGGAAAGGGGCAAAACGTAGCCCCCTTGCTGTGGCAAAACCAGACCCCGTCTGCCCCTAGTGGTGGTAAGGGTCATTGTAACTCATGTTGTGGGGGTCTCTGGGTGGGAGCTTATACAGAATGTGGAATTAATACAAAAAGATATATATTAGGACCTTTTCCTCTAGTGAATCAGAAAAATACCAAATGCCACATCCTTGTTCAGAATATTTGATTGAGGACAAATAACCTCGGGACTTTTAAGGCATTAAATCACATCATTATGAAAATTATAAAATATTAATTTATTGACAAAACTTAGATAAAATTACATAAAAAACATCAAATCGATCGTTACAATCACATGTCTGATCTGACTTAGACATAGACACTCAGCGTCCAACGCGTTTCACAGAGCCCACTTCCTTTAGGAACAGAGCAGCCTACAATTACAAATTAATTATCACCATCATCTCATTAAATTTCAGAGAATTAATTATTTACTCCTAAATCAGAATCCGGAGTTCCCTTTAATTAGGGAGCCCCTAGATATCCACCCTCACCATGTAGGATAGGTAAAGGGTAATATGTACAATGATACCCCTTACCCATTTTCAGAAAGGGCTTAATAAACCTTAGACATAAATACAAAACACCACAGAATAAAATGTTTACTTTACAGGTCCAGTGATGTGCAAATAGAATCCCACAAGGATGATCCAGGCACAGAAGTCACTGCAGTGAATGTTTATGATGTTCAGCTGCCATTGAAGTTCTCATTCTCAGGAAGTTCAAACAAAGAATCCACAGAATGTGCACAGTGCAGTGACAGAAATGTACAAAGTAAGCAGAAACCCCAAATTATTTCATATCCAGAATAATCCGATGCTGTGTTTGGAGAATCCAGCATTAGATTAGTTGGGGAGAGCTGTCCTCGGCAGCCCTGTTTCTAGATTGGCTGGTTGTATGTAAATGATGACAGCAGTCACCAATCATGTGATTGTTTACATGTATCCAGCCAATCCAACGTAGGACAGCTGAGGACATCTATCCTCATTTCCTATCTTCTCTGCTGCCATTTTCTGGAAGATTACAAACCTATTAAAGGGTCTGTTTTTACAAAACTAAGGGGGGGGCTACATATTTGTATATGGTGTAAAAGATGGGATTGGGAAGTGTTGCAGATAAGGTAGAATGGATGCTTAAAGTTCAATGTCAATACAGCGAAACCATTCAGTTTATGTCCCCGGCACAGCAAAGATTGGAGCAGTTACACATTCAGTAATTTGACTGGTGAGGACTGTCAGGCTGGAGTCCGGAGTGTCCTTTTAATTGCTGTCATCGGTATCGGTGCTCTGTGATGAATTCACCATCAGTGAATTGCACATTTTATGCTCACATCTCCTGGATGTCGTATTGTTGGCTTGACACAATTCCTCTTCTGATTTGTAATAAACATCATTTATCAAACCCTGCGAAGGATCTTCAGTGACCACATAAAGCCATCAGGAAGTGACCGGAACCATTGGCTGCTCCCCCATAACCCACATCGCCCATTAATTCCCAATTACAGCTTTTATGGCTCCCGTGATCCGTACATGGCAGGAACATAAAATAAAAATTACTCTCCTGAGGAAACAATTTGTGGAGGCGGAAAATCTGCAAAATTAAAGATATTGTGGGCATAATTGTCATAAGAACAACGCACCTAACAATGGCCGCTCAGATATCTGCTGTGCAATCCATGGTCAGCTATCGGAAGAAGAATTCACTGGTCTGAGGTGTTCACTTTAAGGGTCACTCCACCCAGAATTCATATTTCAGGTATAAAGGAAGAACTGTGAATTATAATATATATTATTACTTTCCCTTGATCCACAGTAGTTTGTGTCTCCGCCCCTCCCACAATGGGGAGATTTCCCCCAGTAGTTTGTGTCTCTGCCCCTCCCACAATTGCCCCTCCCACATTGGTGACACCATTATATGATCACAGACTCCACACACGGTTTTATTATCTGACTTTTATTGGAGATTTGCAGAATTGTTTTCATCTATTTGATGCAGTAGTGAGACATAAAAAGCAAACTGAGAGTGAGGAAATATGTAATTGCAGGATCTGATTTATAAAAGCTGGAGGAAAGAGATAAAATGTGCACCAGATGTAAGCTTTAATCCCCCCACAGCAGCTGGATTCTGATTGGCCGCTGAGGGTAACACAGACATCACACGTTGCTTTTCCTATAAACCAGCCCTGAACATTAGACAGAATCATTATTAATAAACAAAGACTTTGCTAAGGCAGAAATCAATATCAAGGTCTCGTTATGTACAATAAATAGAACTGAACTCTTCAATCTGTTAGCATAAAAAAAAATATTAAAAATGTTCCACTGGTCAGTACCTGTAGGTGCCTGGAGGGGGCGCTAAGGCTGAACCTGTTGCTGCAGGTTTAGGTGAATTCCTAAATCCTGGCTGTGCTATTTCTGTACATTAAGACTATCGGGTGGGAATGATTGGCTCCATGTTGGGGCGATAGCCTGAGGGTCAGCTGCAGGGAAAATATTGGGGTTTTGGGTTGGAGCCGGCCATGGTTTGATATAAACTCTGTGATTCTGGTGGAGAATTTTTCCTCATTTTATTGGCCATGACCATGTTTTTCATTCTGTGGGAGCAGCATAAACCCATCGGCTTCCCAAACCCTCCTGCTACCAAATAAAAAGAGAGCCCCCTATGTCACATGACCTCTCGGCACCCCAGGGATCCCCCGGTAACTGATTGGGGTGAGAGTGTTATATTCAGGAATCCACCCCAATCTCACAAAGGCCGATTTATGGCATCGATAAAACTGGAATGTTTGGCAACTAAAGAAAATAAAAAAAGAAAGAAATGTGTCGGAACCACACAGAATGTATGAACTGCAATAAGGTCCAAAAACATTTTCTAAAAAAATCACATGACGTCTAAAATTCCCCAGGTGGGGTAAATGTGCCCAGAGTTCCATGCAGAGTCTATGTCTATTCTGTGAGCTCTCCAGTCAATGCATGACAGGTTCCCTTCATTGTAAACCTTTACACTTCTTTCCTATAAATGTAAGTGAATGAGGACATCACCCCTCCCCCTGGACGCATTTATCCCCGCCCCTGAGGTGCACAGTTTCAGCCCCCAAAGAGCAGACAAAGGCCAGGATCCAGGACAAATTCTTCTAGGACCCAACTGATCTCAGACATTAAACTGTATGAGGATCCGGGCCCTTGTCTACTGAAACTGTGTCCCCGTAAGAGAATTATAACTTAAAAGGCACAAATACAATATGGTTGTCTCAGACTGTGCTAAAGAACCAAAAATCACCGGGTCCAAGAGCCCCGTGACCACGGACCTCACAACAGCGGATACCCAGCCATCCAAGCATTGGGCTGTTCCACCACCATCACCAAACTTTATTCGTTCTCTGTTACCATCAAATAAAACCACCACCAGTTGTGTAATGGAAGGGCAATGGAGGAACTTACACCCACCAGGGCAGGGACCACACTCTGGATTTAAGGCAGTGACCACTTATCTTGCAGACTCCATATTTATATAAAAAAAACTATAAAATCCACAAAATAAAACCAAAAAACCTCTGCACTCCCCAACTTCTGCTGGGCAAGTCTG
>NC_092871.1:573818-579395 GCF_032062135.1 Pyxicephalus adspersus | reverse complement strand
ATTCACGCTTCCTTGTTCGCCAGAGCTTCAGCTTCCTGCAGGAGGAAAGAGAACCGGTCATTCCAGAAGTAACAATGTATTCATGTCTGATTCTGCCCTGATAGATAAATCCCCCCCAGCCGCTCCCTCCACTCCTCCAATGACCTACTAATGACTTCCTCACTCATAACCTCTTCACACGCCCGGCTCTAAGACCTCTCTAGAGCTTCCCCCATTCTCTGGAATGGTCTCCTCGTCCTATTCGGTTTGCTCCTACTTTCTGCTCATTTATAACCCAACGCTTCCCCCTCACCTACCCGTCTTCTTCTGTCTCCTAAAGCCTCACTACTTCCCACCATTCCATATCCCCTCCTATTGTGTGATACTTACCCCACCTCCTAGATTGTAAGCTCTTCTGTCCTCTCCTCCTCCTGTGTCACTGTCATCTGTCTGTAACCCCTATTTATTGTACAGCGCTGTGTAATATGTTGGCGCTATATAAATCCTATTTATTAATAATAATGTCAGGGCGGAGTAGAAAAACAAATGAACTCCATTCTCATCTATTATCAGGTTGGAGACATTCAGTGATAGCTGTAGCTCGGTTTCCTAAGGATGGAATTGCATTGTGTGCCTAATATTTCGTACACAGACCAATCTGTGCGTGTTGCTGTCTGCTGTAGGTGCGGAGGTCCCCGGTGCAGGGTCGGGGTACTTAGTTAGGGTATAATTTAGGTGTTGGTGTATTAGGACTGAAGTAAAGGGTAAATACCGGGGCAGGGGCAGTGTGCAGGGTGATGGTTCAGTTTATTACCCGATAATCATGGTAATCACATGACACTGTGTAAGTTCGGGGTGAATACTCGGGTCAGCATAACGCTGGTTTATGACAATGGTCCAGGATAGAAAAAAAAAGTTTCCATAACCCTCAAATTACCAGGGCCCCCACTTTCTAAAGGGCCCCTATGTAATAGAATGGCAGGGTCCTTTAATTCATATTCGCCCAGGGCCCCTATTTTGTCCATAAACATGGAGATCAGACGTTTGTCCATGGGCCGCAGTAATCGGGTTTTGTCACTCTGCACGCGCCGGCCTCTCCCCTGACATTTTATTGACATTTATCTATAGACAATTCACACAACTTTCATTCTATTAATCATTACCCCGAGCCGGGCTGTGTGACCTTCAATACACCGACTGCGCCGGATGATCACATGACTGAGCGCAACAACCCAAACACTCCGGGCGAGAACCCAGGGAGGTCAGCATAGGGCCCGGCCCACCCAACACAAACCTTCCCCAGAGAAGGCCACAGGAACATTTACGGTAGTTTACATCAACTAAAGAATGAATAAATATGGGAAAATGTCCCCTCGCTTTCTGTTCTGCATTCACAACAGGAAATAAATGGAAAATCCCTTCTAAGAGGAGTGAATCTGACATTCATCATAACATTTTTATGGTGTGTGTTGGGGGGACATTAGAGTGTCAGCTCCCCTGGAACAAAGATCGATCTTTGTACAGAAGCACAGAAAATGTCAAAGTTATATGAATAATATTCACTCTTGTGTTTCTGCTGATAGGGGTTTTCAGGTAATGTTCTCACCTTTGATCCAGGTGGAGGTGTTAGACCCAGAAATGTGTACAGGTTGTTATTCTCTTTGGCTTCAAAAAAAGCATCAAAGTCCTGTAAGCAGAGATAATGGGAGGATTTACACATTGATATATCGGAAATATAATCCAAGCAAGGAATGTAAAACATTTTATTGGATCTGAGGCAAAGGTTCTCACCTGTGTTACACTTCTGTATTGATTTCCAATAAATTGCACCAAACCAACAACAGAAGTTACTTTCCTTGGATTGTTCTGTGAGTGGAAGCAGCGGGATACAACCTAAGGCACTCACAATATTGGGGGGTCCCACTGCACACTGACCACTCATACTGCGGCTGTTTCCCCCATTCACTGCCAGCAATTTACCCCTCCCCCAATAGTACAGCAGGGATGGTATGAGATCAATATTCAGTCATGGGGGTAAATTGGACCAACATTTTGGGGGTCCTTCATTGGGATCCAGCAGTACAATACTGGGGGTACGGGGGGGGGGTCTTTATCCCCCAGAAATAGGAAGGGTACATCAACAATATATGACATTACAGATACCCCTGTAATAGGGAATGGGGGTATATGGGGTATATACGGAGCTCTTACCCCCAGGTATTGGTCATCACTGAAGATCTGCGGGGGCAGGGGAACGCCAGTAGTCGGTCGGAACTCTTCGGGAACATTCTCCCTCATCCATTTCCGGTTTTCCTCATTGGCGGCGATGTCTTTCTCTTCATATAGAATCTTCAGAGAGTCCAAGATGGAGAAAACTGTCTGCTGGTTCTTCTTTAGCTGAAACAGAAGAGAAAAAAAATCATTCCCAGATCTGGCCGAATCTTCATAACCAAAAAATCAATGCAGAAGGAACTCTCCTGTATACAAATATATTGATAATTGGTGAATAAATATCTGATCAGCACAGACCAGGGACCGGATCAATGCATCAGTTCTTTCACTATAATTAATAATTCTCACATCACAATACATTTTATGTTTTCTTCCAGAAGGACGGCACCATCTTTATTCAGGCATCATCGGGGGTGACCATCTACCTCCTGAACTGGGATGCAATCCTGTAAATTGTGTGATCAGAAATGTCTGACACAGATCAGCCCCTGCTGCTGCCTCCCACCAACTGACCAGATACATGGTTGCTGGGGGAGAGGAGACTGGGGAAATGCTTCCTCCTGCCTGCAGCACACTGATGACATCATCCCAGCCTAGGCAAAGTGGCATTTTATTGTTATTTTCTGAAATACGAGACTGTCAGTGTACACATCAGGAATGTATTATGCAGAGCTGTGAAGGTAATGACAGGTCCTCTTTGATCTCATTCACTTTGCTGTCCAATAATGACATCATGTCCCCGCCATGGCAGACAGCCGGCTCTATTAAGTTATTTTCAGAAGGAAAACAAAGAGCGGCCTGAATGACACAATTATTACCCGGAGAACCAGCGCCAACATTAGCAGGCATGGCACAGAGCGTTCCCAGATGGGCCGACACCTCCTGGAATTATGTGCAGTGCGGGGATATGAGGCCGACCAATCAGATTCATCCATGCAGGGGACATACGAGACACAGTGATCACATGATGCATACAGACATGCTGGGAGTTGTAGTCAATGATCCATAGCGGGGGCTCTGTGGTGGCAGCAATCATATCTATGGTATGACTGGTTCTCTTTGTGTCACCACTGATATAATACATGGCCAGAAGTCTGCGCCTCCAGTATGGGCCCCCACAAACACCTTAGATTGTAAGCTCTTCGGGGCAGGGTCTTCTCCTCCTCCTGTGTCACTGTCTGTCATTACAGCGCTGCGTAATATGTTGGCGCTATATAAATCCAGTTTAATAATAATAATGTACAAACTTCATAAAATAAAAAAACTTCATTCACCTCCCCTGACAGCCAAATCCTCCATCGGTGTCTCTTCTCCTCCCCCTCCCAGACACTGCAGATCCCAGGGGGAGGGGTTTAGTGTGTAGGCATGGGTGTGGCCAGGTGCTGATTGATAGGCTTCAGATGAGCAATGCTGATAGCCACGCCCTCTTATCTTATAGTGCAAGCAGGTTCATGGGAGTGACAACTGGGCTCTGAATTCAGGAGCAGCACAGCAACGTTGTCACCACATTACAGGAAACTGCATTGGGTGGGCTGTAATGGCAGGATCTAAGGGCATTTATAATAGTTGCTGCTGACACATGGAAGAGGGGGGGGAGGTTTTTTGTTCATTTTCCTGGTTTTGTCCATTAAATCTGATGAGAAATGAGAATTCCTCAGCCTCCAGATCTGAGAATGTCTTAAAGGAGCCGCATCCTCCTCTGTATACTGGGGGGGGAGGGGGTTCTGCTGTTATTAACTCTGCGATACTGCAATCAGCACTCAGCACTGAACATAACATCTCTGCAAAGTCACAAGCACAGCCTTCTATCAGAGTCCCCCTCCCCCAGCTATAGAAATCTTTGGGGGGCACAATTCTGGGGTGATTATGGTAAATTCAGAACCCCCCCCCCGATTCCCAGATTTCAGGAATGGCCATCCCAGTGCCTCCAGCACACAAGCAGGCGAGGATACAAATCTGGAGTTTTCATTTTAATCCCCCAGAGGTGCAGACGGAATACAGGTGACACCGTGCCTCCAATCATACCCTCATCAGGGCAGGTGTCACAGTATCTGCCCCCCACCTGCCTGACACTGAGCACAATCTTCATCGCAGGGTCACCGGGGCGCAGACATCGTTCTGTGATTCACATTTTATAGAATCGATGAGATTCACCAACACAGCACAAAGTCTCTGCAATGTTTTATAGCCAATAAAGAGAACCTGTCACCAGGTCAGTGTAGCAGCATCTTCCCTTTGGGCATGTTATGTGTCCCCAGATCTGCAGACTCAGCGATCACTCAGGCTGTGGCCCCCCTCACTCCTCCGCCAGATAGTACATATAGGGTTAAGGGAGGGTCAGAGGAGCTGGGTCAGCACAGACAGTAATGAGACCCTCCAATAAGAGGAGAAGACTGTGCTGGTGTTTGGGTTTAATTTTCCAACAGGTTCAGGGGTGCATTGCTTGTGGATGAGATAATGATGAGGGGTCACAAGCTGGTGACAGGTTCTCTTTAGTGTCATTCCCAATGGCGACTCCTTGGCCCAACTGCTGAAAATTCCAAATACGTCACCCATGGTGATCAATGGGGTCTGAGCCGGGAAAGGAAGGAGAATGGGGGGGGGGGTGTACAGCACTGCGGTATATGTCAGAGCTATATAAAGAATAAATGGTATTTGCTGGCGTTCTGTTGATCTCTGTTGGTTGATCTCGATGGACTTTTTTATTTTCAGCCTTGGGTCGCCCACATTTGGTATTTGGATCCGCGGGAAGGATTCCGATGTTTGCAGAATAATTATTATCCCTATTTAATGTACAGCGCTGCGTAATATGTTGGCGCTATATAAATCCTGTTTAATAATAATAATAATCCCCCAGACATTGGATTGGCGTTACTCACCGCGGTGGATCCAGACGAGCTGGCGAAATAGACTTTGATGACCATGCTGGCGCTGCTGGGACGGATGGATGGCGGTGGGTGCTGGGCTCTCTGCTGTACGATGATGATGATGATGATGATGAATTCTTTCTGCCTTGTTCGCTCTGCAGGCAGGGAGGAGGTTCTCTTTTTTCTTCAATCAACTTTATTTCTCCCAGGAAAGGCGCAGCAGCTGCACACAGCCTGTAATAGAATCTCTGGGAATTTTCCAGCTCGGATTTTTGCTGCTTTACATTTATTGCTGCTGGAGAGGAGGAGACACCGAACGCCTGGCCCATCACTGCATTCCCGGGGCCAAAGTCAGCTGACTTGGAGGGAATTCTAAAGTTATTAATATTATTAATAAACAGTATTTATATAGCGCCAACATATTACGCAGCGCTGTACAATAAATAGGGGTAACAAAGGACAGACAGATACAGACAGTGACACAGGAGGAGGAGAGGAC
>NC_092871.1:571117-572488 GCF_032062135.1 Pyxicephalus adspersus | reverse complement strand
GGTTTTGCTGTATTTGATTCGGATACAAGGAGTTTGGATGAATTTATTGTCTCTCATTGGGTCTAAAATATTAACGACTGGAGAAGACTATCATGGGTGAATCTGGGTGATCCGGCAATTTTGGAATGGATATGGTCCAATAAAAATAATATATAGTATAATAAAAGGATCACCCAGGTTCACCCATCATAGTCTATCTTCTCCAGTCTTGGAAAGCTTTAATAAATCAGACCCAATGTTATTACATATTTGCCTCAAAATGAAAAAAGAATGAAAATCTTTCCTTGTCCTTACAATTAGCAATGGGTCACCCTGGGTGGGAATCGGTTCCGTCCAAACCAATCTGTACCAGAGATCACTGATTGGCTCCCTTTGTCTTCCTGTCCATTCTCTCAGCCAATCAGGAGGCCACTTCCTCAGAATATTGCAGATTGTGCAATGGTCACATGTATCTGATTCTCCTCAGTACCTCCCCGTGCTCTTTAGTGCCCCCTGGAGTCATGGGCAGTAACTTGCTATTGGGGGGGAGGGGGCTCTTTGCTGTCACCCCCCCCCCCATATTATTCAACAAATCTGCAGCGAATTGCCAATCATTTCACATCAGCCAGAAATTTGCTCCCAAAAATGGGACAGAAGAGTAAAAACAATGCAAAATATCCATCGATAATCACTGCTGCAGTGACAAACTGACACACTGCACTTACCTTACTGACATCTTTATTCCAGTGATGCCATGATAATGTTATTCGTGTTATGGATACCTAACATGGCCCATTATCACTCCATTGTCTTTGTCATACTAAAAGGAGGAATAATCCCACTGGGCTCCAGCACATCGTGCACTATACAAAGGTTAGACTCCCCCTTTAACCACAAGGCTTGCTGGGAAGATAAGGCCCCACCAGGATGGGGTAGGGTCAGAGTCCCCCTTTTACTACAAGGCATGCTGGGGAGTTTTGGCCCCACCAGGAAGAATCTTTGCTGAGTTCAGATAAAGAAAAACCTTTATCCTTCCTCAGCAATGAGGATGTAAAAATACGGAATGACCCTGCTGATAGGGGGCAGAGTCCTGTATTCCACCCAAGACTCCGCCCCCTGTAGATAGCAGCACGCGGCGTTCTCGCACTCCTTCCTGGATCTCGGGGGTCAGAAGGAGATCGGTGACCTATCAATGTCAGCATTCTCATACAAAATAATCAAAGGGAATTCGCTTGCTAATAGCAGGTTGATGACAGCGATCTGATTGGGTGGAATGGCAGCAATGCAGAGCGCCATCATTATTATTCTTATATAGGATTTATATAGCGCCAACATATTACATAGTGCTGTACTATAAATAGAGGTTACAAATGACAGACTAATACAGACAGT
>NC_092871.1:568792-570651 GCF_032062135.1 Pyxicephalus adspersus | reverse complement strand
GATCTGTGGATATAATAATCATAGAAGGGGGGCCCCAAGACATGAAAGTTATACTAAGGGCCCCCCATGGCAATGTGCAGCCATCGGTTCCGGGCGTCACCCAGGTGTCATACAAAGGTCTCCGTATTACATGTATGCAGAATGAACCATCTGCTCATACAGAACAATGGGGCCACTCACAGGGCCACAGCCCCGCCCTCCCTTCTACAAATATCATTATCAGGATTGCTGTGTATGAACGATGAGTAAATATTGACAACTTTATTGCTTCTGCCAACAATACAAAACCGCAGGAAACGTGCGGAGCCTGGAGAAAAGTCCGATGTGCAATCACCGAGCAAAGATCGTCCATTCACTGAGCGCACTTTTCTTTATTGCCCCATAATGGGAAATCAGAGCGCACAGCGGAGTGCTGATTGTAAATACAGAAAGTTATTTATTTTATATACAGCCAATCAATGAATTATTACTTATATTACCTTCCCATTATCACCTGATTGGAGGAGGGAGGGCATAGCAATAACCAATCAGGTGCTACGACACTGCAACCCCTACCTGCTGCACGGCTGCTGATCCAGCGTCCAATCACAAGGCTGGAGGCGGAGCAGTGACCAAGCTGTATGACATTATGCCCTGGGAAGAAATGAGGTCCCTGACTTGGCCAGGGGGGTTGGGATCACATGACCGGCATTTGCTGTTTGCCGGAGTCTGGGGTCACCAGGGGAGCAATGGCCGCCCCTTCACCAGAAAAGGAATTTATTGCTGGGACATCAGAGGGCCAATTTATAAAACTCCCGATCAGTCGATACTTCTGGAAACTATTGTCATCACTACAATAAATAAACCATTTTACTTCATATTCACTATAAAAGCTGGCCAGTGAATGAACACCCAATCTTACTATTCACCAGTGCCAGCAATCAGTAGATAACATTCACCCACCTGTCAGTGCCATGGACCACAATAGAGCTTTGTGTGCAGCGCCCCCATATGGTGCCATCTGTGATGTGCAGCCAGCTGGGTCACATGGTAATCCGTGCACATGGACCAGAAACACGCAATGATTCGTCCGTGTGCCGCAGGACACATTCACCCCACAACACAACTTTCATCCCACACACAGAGGTGTCTTATGTCAGGTGGGGAGATTCACCATGATGAATACTATCACTAAGCGGAAAGTAAAAGGAAGAATTAATACTGATAAATTTTCATCGGAATCAGAATAAAAAACAAAACCTGGCAGAGGTTCTGGAAACAGATACACCGCCTACAACTACATTCACCGAGTCTGAGACTGGGGGCAGGTGATTGAGGTTATCAGAGGGTAGCTCCACCCTCTTACCCCAGCCAGTGCTAGGGGCAAGCACTTCCTTAATCCTGACTTACCCTAGGGATAATGATTCACCCCCCAAAGTCTTTGCCCTGCCTGATAATGCCAGTGCCCTGAATATAACACAAGGGGTATAAATGGGCACAGAACACAAGATGGCGCTCTTCTGGGTAATTTAATTTTTTGATAAAATATATTTCTGTTTTACCCCAATCAGCCCCAATTAACCATTTCCTCCCCTAACGATTCTACTGCTGTCTTTTCTTCCATTTTCATTCATTTGCTTTTAAACTTTTGTTGCAAGAAAAAGCCCAAAAAACACCAAAAATCCGTTTGTACCAAAAATGTCATTTTAAACAGAACAAATATAGAATAAACTTCTTTTTTTTATAATTTTATTGTGTGAAATCCCTCCCTGTCCATTGAATCATTTATCGGTTTCTGGGCTCCATCAAAGATTCCTGCTTTTATATTTCACTACTCAATCCAGGGAAGAATCTACAAATGTATTTGCAGCAATCACCGT
>NC_092871.1:555858-567059 GCF_032062135.1 Pyxicephalus adspersus | reverse complement strand
TGGAATTCTATTTTATTAATGCCTGTTATGTTTGTTTAATAATTTTGAAAACTGTAATAAAATAAAAATGTTTAAAAAGAAAATAAAATATTTTTTTTACATAAAAATGCTGAAAGATATCTTAGTTTGTCCCCAAAAAGGATGACTTTGTTATCACCAAGTAAAGTAAAGATCGCTCCGCCCCATAGCGGGTGTGCAGGGTGAGGCCAGGTTCTTTGTGAATCTGGTGTCTGTGCGCCATCTTGTGGTAATCTACTTTTACTGCACCTTCTTTCCAGGATTCTATATTTCTTGTAGTATTGGTAATTTGGGGTAAAAGAGAGCCTTGTCCTCTGGAGCTATATTCTGCCCTCAGAACCTGCAATATATCAGATGAATTCCCCCAGGGGTGATGGAAGGGGAGGTTAAATTGTCCACCTGACACAGGGCTACATTACAACTAACTAAAGTCAGAGGATATTTATTTGTATTTTTGTAAAGTGAAGATGAAAATATAAAGAACATGGACCCCTCTCCACCTGCAAATCAAACTGTAGGGACAGCAGGGATGTCGGTGGGGAGAGTCACTGGTTTCTGGGTGCCTAGGGGTCACTGATGGGCCCTGGATGCCTGGGGGTCACTGATGGGCTCTGGGTGCCTGGGGGTCACTGATGGGCTCTGGGTGCCTAGGGGTCTTGGCTTACACATTATTCACAATGGAATTGTTACTCAAACATCTAATAAAATGTCATGTGTAAAGCAAAATATTGCATCGCATGGAAAAGATCATATCAGTGGAAATGAACAAGGTTTGTATGCTTTCTGTATTGGAACTATGCGGTGAAAGTCCTCCAACCAATGTCAGATACACATTGGGCTCTATATTGTCAGATTCCCTATTTATTAAACAGATCCCTATGTGTATAGACTATAAGAGAAAACATTTTACATCTGGGAGAATTTGCTCCACGAGCCTTTAATGCTGGAAGTGAATTTTTGCTTCATTTTATTACCTTCTGGAACCACAACTGGATCCGAGGATCCAATGCAGGTGAATGTTTTCACTTGATTCACTCATTCCCAGGTTTGGTGAAGAAAATAAAGGAAACTTTTGTCTCCTTTGTGTTGTGATGATCCTACTAGATTGTAAGCTCTTCGGGGTAGGGTCTTCTCCTCCTGTATCACTGTCTGTATTAGTCTGTCATTTGTAAGCCCTATTTAATGTACAGCGCTGCCTAATATGTTGGCGCTATATAAATCGTGTTTATTAATAGGAATAATAATAATAATAATGGTATAGATGAAATTAAAGTTTGAGGTCAAAGAAATCTATCAGTGAAGGAAATGTACAAAGGGGTTGGAGCGCTGGGGCTTCTGAACTACACTGAATATTCTCCTGCTTTCCTGCATTGCTCTTATGTTACCCATAACAATTGGAATTCAGATTTGTAAAGTGATTTAAATTTTAGATGGGAAATAATTAGGAGCTCTATTTATAAATAATTCCCCATCAATTCCTTTATAATATTCATGTATTTCCTATTGTGACAGCTGAGCACGTTTGATGATTGTCCACTAGGTGGCACTAAGAGTCTGAGGAAGTGTACAGAGATCTGACCATCAGTCAGCGAATCCCAGACGAATTGACCGGGGAATCATTCACAAATAGAGTCCTAGGAATGGTTTATTCAGCTTTAGGAATTAGGGGCTAAGCATGAATACATTTTATGTGCATCTGTAATTCTGCAATATCATCAGTTTCCTATATTGTGACTTTCATTTCTAGAGCTCATTTCAGGAACCTCTGAATCCATTTCTATGGAAGGTTCTCCTCTATGAGTGATGTTGGGGGTTGTAGTACAATTACTGCTATGCATCAGAAACAAATCACCAATCCAGCGTTGGCTCAGTACCTTGGCACGGGGGGCAGACACCGTTCCTTGGAAAATTGGGGTTCAGGTGATGGAAGCCTCCAGCAATGTGTAACAGGGTCGTTTATTTTATGGGCGGAGTTCCACCTGTTCTGGTGATGGCCTATTGATGAAATTTTGGGGGGTGCTAGCCACAGGTGTCCCTCACTTGCACCTATGAATTTGTTCACCTGCACCGCACCCTTTCTGGGGAATTGGGGTTGGCAGTATGGAAGGGGGCAGTGTATTGTATTATGAGCATTTTCTAGTTTTGTGACAGGTGGGTATAAATTTGGGGGTCGCACCTCATTGCTATGTAAGTGGCCCCTGGGGTCCCTAATTTGTTTGTTTATTTTGGGCTTCTAGACACACTAACTTTTTAAACAGCAACCCTGAAGTTCAATTCTCACTACTTTTTATAATTATGACCCCCCCAATATCCCCCATGGCGCCTCGTCCAGTTGTGCTCCATCCTTTAGGGGGCTCTCTGGATATCTCTGCCCTCTAGAATGGCGCTATAGGGCGGCCACCTGTCATTGGACGATGACATGATGTCATTGGATTTTCCTGCCCAATATTCAACCTCCAATCAGAACTTCCCCAGAAGCTTAAATTCCAATTTAAATGCGCTCTGACATGACGTACCGCCCACCTCCAGTCAGCCCCGCCCTCAGGCGAAGAATGATAGTACCTGATTGGATCAAAGCTTCTGGTGGTGACCAGAGCACCGCCCACTCTTCTATCCTCATGTATTCCCCCAAATTATGATAATATGGGAGTGGGAGGGGCTTCCCGTACAATATATTGCTGTGACATCACACAGCTCTGTGCCGCGCACTGACTGACGAGATTTCTGGCCACGCCCAGGCAAATTAAATACATTGATGTGGGCCAAGTCTAGAGTGGGCGTGTCACCAGTCGCGTCACTGCCCTTCGCTCCGCCTCGTCCAGCGTGACTCTTGTTGTCACGAGACGGTGAGCTCAGCGGTCCCGCCCAGAATGACTGGATGCCTAGGCTACGCCCACAATACCCAATGACCACTGCTATTGGTTGCCGTGTATGTGACGTCAGCGAGGAACAGGAAGCAGAGTGAGAGGACAAACCGGAAGAACACAGAGATTGAAAATAACAGAGATATACCGGGAGACACCGGAGAGACAACATGTCTAGTATGGAGAGTATCCTTCACCTTCAGATAATCTGTCCTGTATGTATGTATGTGATAGGATGTATATATCTATGGGGGGGGAGGGGGTCACCGGGTATTTTATATACAGAGTACATGGGATGACCGAATGTGTCCGGTGTGGGGTATACAATGTATATGGTATGATCTGTGCTGTGTGCATTGTATACTGATCACAATGATCCGGTGTTATGTCTGCCTCATACCCGGTACAGGCCTCAGCCCCATGTACAGAACATAGGGGAGTGGTGAGGATACCGGGTACATGTCATGGGGGACGGTGAGGATACCGGGTACGTGTCATGGGGGACGGTGAGGATACCGGGTACGTGTCATGGGGGACGGTGAGGATACCGGGTACGTGTCATGGGGGATAACAGGTACGTGTCATGGGGTCGGCAGGGATACCGGGTACGTGTCATGGGGGTCGGCGGGGATAACGGGTACGTGTCATGGGGTCGGCGGGGATAACGGGTACGTGTCATAGGGGTCGGCGGGGATACCGGGTAGGTGTCATGGGGGTCGGCGGGGATACCGGTTACGTGTCATGGGAGATAACGGGTAAGTGTCATGGGGGACGGAGAGGATACCGGGTAGGTGTCATGGGGTCGGCGGGGATACCGGGTACGTGTCATGGGGGATAACGGGTACGTGTCATGGGGGTCGGCAGGGATACCGGTTACGTGTCATGGGAGATACCGGGTAAGTGTCATGGGGTCGGCGGGGATACCGGGTAGGTGTCATGGGGACAGCTGGAATACCTTTACTTGACATGGGGGATACCGGGTACGCGCCAAGGGGGTCGCCGGGTTCATGTCAGGGGGGTCACTGGGGATACCGGGACTATCCATTGGGTACCCGGTGACCCCCCCTGGCCTATACACGGTGAACCCAATGACTGTATATCTTTGGTTGGGTGTCTGTTCCATTTTGTCTTTTTGCTTTGTCCAATCAGCTGTCTGTGCACTCAGGGCAGGGAATGTGATTGGTTCATATTGGGGGTGTGCTTTGTGTCCCCAAAGGGAAATTTGTATGGTAATGGTTGTCACTGGAACAGGAAGTGACCAGCCCAAGAAATGACATGGAAAGCATTCTGTAATCCCAATGGTTGCAAAACAAAATATTACTAAAGAAGAAGAACTTTCTGAATGTGCTGAGAGGAGTCCCTATACCACAGCGATGTTCTGGGGATGTATTGGACTTTTTTTGCCCTCCTGGCAGCCGAACTGAAATAAAATATCCGATAGATTTGTGTAAATCGGCACCAACAATTCTTAACGTTTGTCTGCAGCCTGGCAGCTGACATTTATATATCGGGTGTCCCTGGGTGAGAAGCTGCCCTCTATTACCCCTCTGTAAGATCCCTTTATACCCCCTCCCCTCTGTAGTTGCCTCCATGGAGGGTGGGGTAGGTGGGGGTATATTCCACATCTCACATTTGTGTCTCATTAATCAGCGTTTAGGAATTGCTGGGGGTGAGGGCTGCACATGTGACCATGTCATGTGACCGCTGTGATGTCAGCAGGGCGTGTTCACTGGGAACCGGTTCCTCCAGAAATGTGAGATGGGGTTGTTGTGTTGTCGAGCGGAGACACTTTATAGGTGGTGGCGCTTTATTAATAGAGGCTGCTGACGTCCTGAAATAACATCCGAGGACAACAAACAGGCTGTGTCCCTGCGTTCCATGCCAGGAAGGGAATAGACTCCATGCTGCTTTCTGTCCTTGTTTTTGCCTTTCCCGGCACCCCCCTTTACTTATATACAATGGCTGCATGGCATTTCCCAGTGGGGATCCCTGATGGTGACAACTGACACTGATGTAATGAGAGGAAACATTCCTCTGTAGTCACCATCAGAAGTCCAATAAGACAGGGTGACAACACTGGAGCACAAATGGGAGTGATGTGCGTGTTGTCACCCTAAGACAGGAAGTAGCTTGCGTGGGAAGAAGCTGTAAGTGGGGATGGTCTCTGTATTGTAACCCCACTTTCCAGTAACCCCCCTAAATCAGTGTCAGGTGGTGCAGCCAGGGAAAGGGGGGGGTTGTTTTAGGGGTAATAGTTGGGTATCCAGCAAAGCACCTTATAAAATTCTCTCTGCTCCATTCAGAAGGAGCCCTGTGATTGGAGGGGAGCTGATCATGTGACCTTGCAGCAGCCTAAGTGCGATTTTAGTGATTGGCTTTACATCCTGTGCACCCCCTCTGTTCTCCCCCCTGGGAGTGGCACATCCAGAGCAGCCAATTAGATTTCATCTTTTTCGAAACTATCCCAGAATACCGATTGGTTGGTGTTGTCCAGGATTGTCGCCCTCTCCTCTCGGTGAGGTCTGTTCTCTGATTGGTTGCTTCATCTGGTGGTTCTGCACCTTAACATTTTACCCAGAGCACCTCTTCAACCTGAAGTTTGCAGCTAAAGAACTTCACCGCAACGCCAAGAAATGCGAGAAGGAGGAGAAGACAGAGAAAGCCAAAATCAAGAAGGTGAGAGAATTCCTCCAACAGATATTGGATCTGTGCCCCCCATAAATACCCCCACCCTTTATAGAATGCCCACCATAAACACCCTTTATAGAAAGGTCCCCCCTATAAACACCCCCACCCCTTATAGAATGCCCCCAATCCTTATAGATATCCCCCCATAAACACCCCCACCCAATTATAGAAAGGCCCCCCCATAAACAACCCCACTATTAATCCCCCCTATAAACACCCCCTCTTCTTGCTGGCAGCTCAGACTTCAACATTTAGAAACTTTGCAGATTTTCTGTACATTTGTATGAGAAGTCAGCTCGGCACAGTGGAATTCTGGGAAATGTAGTCACTGGATCCCCATCCTGAGCTCCGCAGTGCTGCAATTCTTCCTCTCTGGTGATGATGAGATGTAATATTTGTTCTCTCCGTTCTTTTCCTTCTCTATAGGCCATTCAGAAGGGGAATACGGAGATCGCTCGCATCCACGCAGAGAACGCCATCCGGCAGAAGAATCAGGGCATCAACTTCCTGCGGATGAGCGCCAGAGTGGACGCCGTGGCAGCGAGAGTTCAGACAGCGGTTACTATGGGCAAGGTGAGCCGTGCCATATAAATCCCCTCATGTCTCTGTGATGATTGGTTGATCTCTGATGATCTGTGATTGGATTGTATGATGCACCTTGTATATAGAACATTGTCGCCAACCTGATATGTGTCATGTGAGCAACAAATGTCATACATTACACTAGCTCACTTCCTGTCTTCAGGTGACAACACTCGCTCACTGCACTATATCTGCCCCATATATCTTCTGGCTCCTTATGTGGACAGAAGAACTAAACAAGAAATGTTTTCTATAACCGGTGATTTTTGTGTGATTTCCCTCATCCAGGTCACAAAGTCGATGGCTGGAGTGGTGAAATCGATGGACGCCACATTGAAGAGTATGAACCTGGAGAAGGTGAGCCGTACAAAGGAAATTCTCCTCTGCCCAAAGCTGTATTTCATTGACTAACATTCACTTTTCTTCAGATCTCCGCACTGATGGACAAATTTGAGCATCAGTTTGAGACCCTAGACGTTCAGACCCAACAGATGGAGGACACAATGAGCAACACAACAACACTAACTACCCCACAGGTAGGTGGTCCAACACGCAAGGCTCACTACTCCCACAGGTCAGACACACAACACTAACTAGCCTGCAGGTAGAGGGATCGGTACACACAACGCTAACTACCCCACAGGTAGGTGTTCAGACTCACAAATCTAGCCTGCAGGTAGAGGGATCATTACAAACAACGCCACTTATATTGCTTGCTCCCCCCCCCCTTTTTTTAAAGCCTGTCAAAGTTTGTTGCCCCAGCATTGGTTTTGGGGTGGGGCAGAACCTTGCATGGTCCCATGAACCCAGTTGTAGTAATGAGCCTCGGAGAAGTGTCAGGGTGTAAATGGGCCCTTCATGTTAGTACATTGTGTGTATCATTATATTATCTGTAACAATTGCTGATATTTTTTATTTCAGGGTCAGGTGGATAATCTATTACAGGAGATGGCAGATGAAGCCGGGTGAGTCGTTCTTCTAAATTGTTTCTCCTTCCCTGACAACTCTCTGCTGATCTTTCTCTTAATCCCCCCGTTATGGAGGAAGCACTGAGGGTGACCAGAAATCCTCAGTGTTGATATGGGGAGGTCCTGTGAGGTGCCATGGTGTCCTAGGCTGTATAATATCACCATTGGAGACCCCCTGCAGCTCTCAGACCCCTCCCCATCCTGCTATTCTGTATGTGGTCTGACATGAAACATGTTCATGTGCAGCATCAGGGACCCCCCATATAGAAGCTCCCAGACCCCCTCCCCTTTTCTCTATATGAATGGGGACTGGCCTTCATATCATGAATATTGTCCATCTATCTGCATTAATTGGCTCAGCTGTGCACCTAGCCCCTCCCCTGCAGTCCCCAGGATCTGTACTACCTAGCCCCTCCCCTGCAGTCCCCAGGATCTGTACTCACAGATTCTAGTTGTATGTGTCGCGGTGAATGCATTTTATGTGCAGATTTGCAGATCTTTCCCTTGGTGATTTCTGGTGTCAGCTTGCTGCGAAATGATTAATGGGATCGGTCTGCTCTCAATATACCTGGCCAGAGCGGAAAAAGAAGTGAGATCATTGTGCAGTATGACTAAACGTGTGTGCGTGTGTGACCAAACCACATGAGAGCTCCAATGCATGAACACTGAAAGCTTCCCTCTGTCCTCTTCACAAAGTACCTGAAATGAATAAATGTTGTTGCTTCAGTCATTGATATGATTGCAAATGTTAATCTAACTGACCGAATATCTTTCACTCATCTGTCATAAATCTTTATTTGCAGACTTGACCTGAACATGGAGCTTCCTCAAGGACAGACTGGCTCTTTAGGAACCAGCGTAGCATCTACAGAACAGGTGACACGTTTAACTTTGTATACTAACTTCTACAAATGTGTTGCACTGAAATGTTCTTATCCTTACATGACGGCAAATTAGAGAGATGGCTCCATCCACCAGACGACAAACAAATGTAAGGTGGACACAGAGGAATTGTAGTTAGGAACAAGCAGGAGATAATAACCAGAGAGACCGCAATTCAAGGTTGCTGAAGCATAAGGTGTAACTGAGGCAGGAAGGACATTAGAACACAAGAGGTCACTGGGGCAGGAAGGTCACTGGGGCACAAGGGATCACTGAGGAAGATCCTCCAACTACCCATGGTGCACATTGTCATCTCTGTGTACAATCCCAGTATGCTTTGGGTTCCAGATAAAGTAACTCCAATGCCCTTGCTCAGTGATTTTTTCACCCTGTGATTAAAGGGGGGCAGTGACTCTATAAATGGAATATTCCAGAACTTTAATCATTAATCAGTAATAATTATGAGTGGGCATCACCTCACTGTACAGAGGAATTCTTCCATAATATACAGTGTGCCCGGGCTACCCAGTTATGGCAGAGCTCCGGGGGGGCACAAAGTTTAGGGGTGTCTTAGCTTGTCATTGCCCCCTCCTTTAAGCCACGCCCACTGTTCAAGTCCCTGTGGTCATTTAGCACTGTGTGCACTGAGCCTTTTCTGACCTCCCTCTTTTGTCAGGTTACCAGGTATGCTTTTTTGTTTTATTTTATTCTTTTCTAATTTTCCTTATTGTTTGTCTTGCAGGATGAGCTGTCCCAGCGGTTGGCGCGGCTGCGTGATCAGGTGTAGGCGGAGCCTCTTCACACAAGTGCATTATTTGCATTTTGCTGTATATATGTGGTACATAGCGAATGTGTTCTCTCTGTTTCCTTATAAAAATAATACACACAAGACTCCTATTTATGGAGGGGCCCCCTCCATAATATCGCCCCCTCCTTACCCTAAATCTGTTCAATAGATGAAGATGACTGATGGATATAGACGCGGGGTGCCAGGAACCAGCCTGCAAATCATCTCCTTTCCAATATTTTTATATCTGGTAATTATTTCCTTAATTGTTCGGCCCCTAAAATCTCCCATGTCAGTGATGAAGCTTTTTGTCCTCACTCCAGGATTGGACAGCTGAGTACATAGCCACGCCCCTGCAGTCTCCCTGGTCAGTACCCACACTGTCCTTTTCTCCTGGATTGGCCAGCTGTGCACCTAGCCCCGCCCATGCAGTCCCCCAGGCTGTTGCTGTTTATTTTGCTGTGACTTGAAGCACTGATATCATCGCCTCGTGTGTTCATCGTCTTCTGATGGTAGAATTTGTATTTAAAATGCAACAAAAAATAAACTCAAAGAAGGAAATTTGTGGCTATTTATCGGAATAAAAACAACCAATAAAAAAAACAGCTGGCTGAGCTCCAATCTGGACGCAGGGTGTTCTGGATCCTCCATTCAGCACTCACAGAATTTATTTCCTCCGAATCAATCCTGAAATCTCTGCCTTATGTGATGTGCGGCGATGAACCTTCCCCTGACATCATGTGATCCCAGCTCCTCATCCTCGGCTTCATCCCTCGCTCTGTATAATATTTCATATTTAACTCTGAACTTTGGCTGAGTTTGCATAATTTCCTACTGTGTGATCTCTTCTTGTATATTCAGCCTTCACGCTCATCTGTAATCTCTGTGTCGCTTTTAATAAACTTTATTCTGTTTTCTGTATTTCATTGTTTAGTGATCTCTGGTCACCTGCGGTCCCCCCAATCATTTGGCCCCAACAGATAATTCTGTTGCACTCGTATAATAGCGCCCCCTCCTGGCTGTAATGTAGAATTTGCACAGCTGCTGTTCTCATTGATGGTAACTCTTTCACCTGGGATCAGCCAAAGCCTCCCCATGTGGCCAGCGGTGGATGATCGGTGATAAGCACACAGCACATCTGGCTCACAGCTATCAAACTTTGTAACTGCAATATAGTTTAATACAAAAAATTAATACAGCAACCCCCTCCCCCTGCATGATCACAGGATGCTTACCTGTTACTAGTGAACACATATTGGATATCAGAGCCAGGGTTGTACCTCCTGTGTTCACTATGTGCCTGCACAAGCACAGTTACCATACAAAGGAGCCGAGACAGAAGAACTGATGACACAAGTTAATGATAAACGGGGACAAACATCACAAGAGGTAAGGGGGGTTTGTTATTGGTTTGCCAAGGGTGTTATACATGATGGAGAGTTGATTATTGGGGGAAATAAAGGGTCACTCCATTAGGGAAGCCATATTATATATTTTTTAGCTTCTTCATCTATGTGCATAGCTGCATTGTTATATGTGCAGATATATCAGGTTTTGGTTTTACTGTGATTTCCAGGGTTTGGCAATCTACAGGTAGGCAAGCTTAATATTAATTAGCTTTGTACATCATGACTGAACTCTGCAGATATGATGAGGGGAATTCTGTCCTTTCCAGCACCCCCAGAATATTCCCAATAATCCTGTATATAATATACTTCTATATGAACAGCTCCATCTGCCCATGGAACTGCCCATGGATAGGCTGTGCTTATGACATTTTCTGCATCTTGGGTACATTTCAGGCTGGATGGACCCCTCAAAACAGTAAGGGCCCACTCACACTGATTTATAGTTACGCATTGCATTGGGGCAGCCTATTCATTTTAGATTCACCAGCTATAGTCAGATTTTATATCTGATGCAGCTCACTGTGTGTGACTATGTATTATTGTTATGTTGTATTTGTGCTTTGGGCAGATTTGCAATGAATGGCCACACATGCAGTGCCTTGTTGTGTGATGAACTCTGCTGGGGCCAGAATAATATTATAAATCCTGATGTATGATAAATACACAACTGGAATCATTTCTTATCTAATATTTGTATGGTCTGAGCTCTTATAGAGGCATTGCAATAGAATTCTCTTTGTTTCTGGTTATTGAATGAACAAAATCTTAGATCTTCAATGGGTCTATCCGGAGCTACTCTGCCTCCATCTAGTGGTCATTTATCAAACTACAACAAAAAAAATGCAATGATTGCTGGGACTTGTAGTTCATCAATTGTCAAATAGCCTCTAACTGCAGAGCAAGATTACTGGACTCTGCACAGTACCACTTCTCTTGTCCCGTACCCCGGGTGTAATTCTCAGTATCTGTTATCATTCTGTATGTATGGACTCTGCACAGTACC
>NC_092871.1:537504-554248 GCF_032062135.1 Pyxicephalus adspersus | reverse complement strand
TGAGGGGACCCCGACCTGAATAACTGGCACTAAATCACCAGGTCTGGGCTCTGTATAACTCTCCTCATCTGTGGGGTCGCTGCACAATGATGGTACTCCCAGCTCTGACCACCACTCAGCCCAGAAGACCCGTCAGTAACTTTACGTGTCAACTGGAAAAGCTCAGAGCATGATGTTTGTTGGTGGAGGTGTGTGTGTGTAGGGGGCTAATAAAGGAGGTCAGTGGGCACGTGCCCCAAGTGACAAAACACACATCATTTTTATTTAAATCAGAGGTAAAGTTTGGTTCTTAAATTGCTTTTATTTAAGGCACTGGCCAATAAACTCAGTATTGCCCCTCAAATTGTATGGTGGGAAAAGGGAGTGTTGCCAAGTGGGCATCTGTCCCAAGTGAAATTATATTTTAGAAACCATACTTTCGCCCCATTTTCCCACTTGGGACCCTACCGGGGGGGTAATTAGCATATATTATAGAACTTTATCCAGAAAGTTGCCTGAGCTTCAGCTGACTTTTCCAGATTTGTGGAATTCTTCTGGAAATGGAGTTTGTGCCAATCAATAAGCGGGAATCTGTGGCGGGATCTTCTGATGATCGGTTTGGGTTCGGACTCCAGGCTGTGTTTGGTGCCCCCCCATACCGAGGTGACACAATCCCAATGGAAGGCCCTGCGGGTCGCACAATCTCTCGGGAGAATTCCTGACTTCCTGCCATGTAATGCCCCCCCCCCCAACACTTTTGTGATCCGCAGCCAAAGCCCCCGGAACGGATTTGGCTGATTGGCTGATCTGCATTGCGGCCTTTAATTGGGCGCATGATTTTATAATTGAGCCGAGCTGACGGGGGATGATTTTCTCTCCAGCGTTTGGCGTTTCCGGGAATCAGAAATAATCCCGCCTGATCCCAATTTCCCCTCCGTGCCCAGATTGACACGTCTGACATAAGGTAAAACAACTGTTATGGTTTATTGTCGAATCGCCCCGGGGGGCCGCAGCCCCTTCACACAGCACAGGCGGCATTACCAATCTATAGGGATCTGGGGGTCCCAATCATTACCTCTAATAGGGATCAGGGGGTATGTGCAGCATTCATAATAGATTGTAGAGGAGAGAGTCGGGTTAGTGGAATACCAGAGAGGAGGAGGTTACAGTAGTCCAGATGAGAGATGATAGGAGGGTGTACAAGGAGTTTGGGGGTCTCTGGGGACAGGTAGGTGGGGTATTTTCTCAGGCAGGTAGGGGCAGTTACTGGAGCTGTTGGGTGGGAGTGTCAGGACCTGGAAATGTTGTGAATATGGGGAGGGGTAACATATTGGGGGTGATTCTGGGGTTTCCATGCAATGTGAGGTGCTGGGCTCATTATTACCCCTCACAGGTGTTATATGGGGGTAATATTTTCCTCAGGACGGTGACCTGGCTGCTGGTGCGTTCACTGAGCCAATGTTTGGTGTCATGTGGTCTGATAGAGAAGGGGATTGTGGGATCTCAGGTGAGCTCTGTATGATCAGTTTGATCGGTTTTGGGGTCCGGCATACATTGTGTCCGGGATCTTTGTGCAGGGGGGGGGGTTGGGGGGTCATATCAAAGCACCAACTGATGGAACAGACTGGAGAGGATAGACTATCATGGGTGGATCTGGGTGATCCTGTAAGCATGGGATGGATCTGTTCCATGGTAAAAACATTTACTAAATCTTATCAAATGTTTTTTAGGAAATATATTCCGGATTTGCTGGATCACCCAGGTTCTCCCATCCTAACACAATTAGAAGAAAGGACCGAGTGTTGTCACTCTATATTAGGAAGTCCCTGAACGCTGACCTTTATGGCGGGATCAACAGGGAATATTTAAAAAAAAAGATTAAAAATGCAAATTCCAATATGACTTGCAGGTGTTGGAGATTCTGTAAGATGTTATGTACAGCGCTGTGTAATATGTTGGCGCTATATAAACACTGTTTATTAATAATCTCTCGGTGGAGTCGGTGCTCTGGATCCTGATGGTATCGCTTTACCCGGTGACCTCCTGCCTGTCCTCGGTGACAGGTTCTCTTTAATCTCCTAATTGCTCTTTCATCATTCTGCCGTCTCCGGTTTCTGGGTCTGAAGAAACCAAATCATTTCTGGGACAGCTTCCTTCCCCTGGTAAATCGGGGACACCGAGGACTCGGCTGCGCTAATTTGGTGTTTAAACGATTTTATTTCAGAGATTTTATGATTTATAAACAACGTTCACATTCCAGCTTCTAAGGTTTCCTGGAGCCCATTCCCCCTCAGACTCTGCGCTTAAACAATTTCATGGTCAATGGTGACCCCAGTGTGGCCCCGAGCAGAGGTGTGTGTGTGGGGGGGGTAATAGGGATCTGATAGCCCCCCCCCCCCCCCCCCCCCCCAAAAAAAAGGGGGCAAAAAAAAATTTCCGTATCCAGTGCCCCCTCTTCGTACCCAGTGCCCCCTTTTTTGTACCCAGGTATCCAATGCCCCCCTCCTTGTATCCAGCTACCCAGTGCCCCCCTCTTTGTACCCAGTTTCCCCCTTTTTGTACCCCATGTCCCCTCATTGTACACAGATATCTAGAGTCTTTGTACACCGCTCCAGCAGTTGTCAGCCTCCTTCCATGATGGGCCCATTAGTTGTGATGGATTATTTCTGCTCTCGTGCCCAGCACATGGCCTGCTGTCTCTTTGTTTGAACTAAGTGTTAAATCTGTAAACTGATCTCCCTTGTGGGGCCCCCCTGCTGGTTGGTGTCACCGGGGCCACGGCGCTGCCATGTGCCTCTCCACACACACATGTTCACCAAACTGTCACTTAACCTTTCTGCCCATCAATTTGTTCGCAGATTTCCGTCAGATCTCAGGGGGCCTCCAGATAACTGACAGACGGCGGCAAAATGGCGGCAAATTCCCCCTAACATTGGCTGGGAAACTTATACAACTCGATAAAACGATAAAATATTAACCAATCACAACTGTCTGACACCTCATGGGTGGATCTGAGTGATAATAATTATTGGATCCATCTCAGGGACCTTTTGGGGACTTTTNTCCAATCAGAAAATGAGAAAAAGTCACCTTTCTATAAATGTAATTATCTTCCAGTTATTATTCATCGGCATGGGTGAAAGAAGCGCGCCATTGGTTGGAGTGTGGAGATATTTGCATGTCTCCCCCCCCAAGGGTCACACATATAACTTACAAAGTATCATTGTGAAATCTTATTTCCTACTTTCCAAAGGGTGAATGTCATACATCTGGTGAATCGTCATGTTTTCATCCTGTTAAATGAATTGGAATTAAATTGTGATGAGTTTCAGGGATTTGGCGCAATTTGCATTTGTGGTGAATGAACAGCTTAAACAATATCACCAAAAGAAAGCCACCATTCACTTTAAAACCTCTGAATCTCCAACATTCACAGATTTACACATTCTGTGAAAAATCCTCATAACAATTGGTTGAATGCTGGCTAATTCACATAGAATGAATGTCTATGCAGTTTGGATGAATATCTATGAATTTTTAATAAGTGAGCCTCGTTGTTTTACCATTCCTCATAAAATGTCTCCAACCAATAAAGGTGCCAAACCTGCAACACAACCTGCCCAGAGAGAAGAGGTAGGTCCTGGTGTCACCAAGACAGGAAGTGATAAGAAATCTTCCAATGGGGACACTGTTGTTTTGGTGGGAATTGCTGTCACAAGAGATCTCCGCTTACTTCCTGTTGTGTCACCCACACAGGAAATCTCCCCAATAGTTTGCAGGGATTGTAATGAAGAAGTTTTGACTTTAATATTGTAAATCTGATATTATCACCAACACACCGCAGCTAAGTGCCAGGACCTTGTACAAGGCTACGGTCTATGCCTGTGCTCTTGATGGCTGCTCGGTGTCACACACATGGATATCCCCCAATTATCGGCCTGGTTGGATGGCGGAGGATTGTGTGCGGTATTTATACAAAGCACCGAGCTGTAAACCCGGATGAGGAAAAGTCAAAGTAACCGGAGAGACAGAGCGCAGCGCGCAGTTACTGCACCGCAACCATCGCATGGTACCAAACAACAAGGCAGGAAATTCACATTCTATGGATCAGATGGGCAAAGATTGCTGGACCGGAGCCACCGGCACATGGCGAGGACAAGATGGGGGCAAGGTGTACAGAACAAAGTGACACCCTACATAGGTCACCCGAAAATCAGGATTTTCCATGTGATTGGCTGATTAGAGCGGCCTCACCCTATTGGTGGAGAATTTACCTCCCAATTCTTCATTCATTTAGTAAATCAGCCGCAAATCTACCCAATGGGGTCACCACCAGCTGCCGGTCCGGTGACTGTCCATGGTTCTCCGCTGTCAGTGATTTCCCAGAGCCATTGCAGTCATCCCGCTACTCTGTCATTGTCATCCTCCGCTGCTCATCATCATCCGGATCTTCTGGCATACAGCTCCAGCACAATACATGGCACATATTACATGTCAGCACACACATGTCAGCACACACATGTAATCACACACACACGTCAGCACACACATGTCAGCACACACATACATGTCAGCACACACACATGTCATCATGTCACAACATACAGTGCACGCTACCATGCGGGGTGTGATGTGTTGCCAGAAATCTGCCCCCAATATGTTTATTAGAACAACTCGCAGCTCAAATGAGTCGCATTAATGCCCCAGGAGGTCTGAATTGTTACTGGCAGGATCACCAGCTGAAAAACAAATACATCAGCCATTGAAGGACGAGCAATGTGAATATAAAACACTGGAAATAAGTCATTGTGCTAAATGGGGGCATCACTGCTGACCCCCACAATCCTAGGAGGGGGGTTAGTGATGATTTGAGCTGTACCCCCCACCTGCCCCAGCACATCCTGTTTGCCCCCCCCCCCCATTTCTCTTGTCTTCCTGCAGGTAAATTGCTCTCACATGGCGCTGCGCCTAATATTTGGAAATAAATGAGAAGCACATTTTGGCTGCACGTGTTCCGCCTTCTCCGTGTTTTTCCAGCCAAAATCCCGGAACATCTTGAGGATCAATTTGCAGAGAGATGTCAGCACGTGCCCCCCCCCTCAGTATGTGTGGGGGTGCTGATTGCCCCCATTACCCCCCCCCCCCAGGATGCTGATTGGCATGTGTCTGTTCAGAGAGAAGTATCCCATTCCAAGACAAACATGTCAGGTGTACGGAGGGGGGGGGGGCACCAAATGTCCGAGGAATTCACAAATGGGGGGGCGAAGGAGGGTGGGGGATCCATAGACAACATAAAGATTTCCAAAAACTTTCCATGGACTCAGCATTGGGGTAAAATCCCCTGCTGCCCCCGGGATGGGTTGTTACCAGGTGTACAAAAGAGGGGGGGGGGCGGTGATTGGGCAGGAGCTTCAATTCAATAAAATGAGAAAAATCTGAATCCAACAACATAATAAATACACCAAAAGGTAAAACTGATTGTGAGATGTGTGGCCCCTGATTGTGAGGGGCCCCAATAAACTCCCAATGGTGATTTGAAAGCCGTTGTACCCCCATGCTGCACCCCAACAGGGCCGGATCCTCCCCTCCTCCAGCGTTATTGTTTTTATCCATACGTCATTTCCAACCCTGATTTTTGTACAGCGCTGTGGAATATGTTGGGGCTATAAATATGTTTAAATAATAACAGACCCAACACAATATGAAACCCATTAAATTGCCAGCACTATGACCAGAGGGTGGGGCCGCACAGAGAATCTGACATTTTCCTGCAGTCCCTCAGGATGATCAGCAGGGCGGCACTCTGTACTCTTTATGGCTGGGTCACTATGGGGGACTTTTTAGCAAATCTTAGACCATTCTGCATCTCGGGAACATTGGGGGCTCCTAGAACATGAGAGCTTCAATATGACACAGCATGTCCCTGATCTATCGCAGCGCACGGCTACATCGAAAATGATCTTCGGATGTCCTGATTGGCCAGCACAGGGTAATGTAACACCTGCACAGGTGAGCCGGGTTGCACATCTGATCTGATGAGATCTGATGGATCTGATGGCTGCTCAGAATGGTATTATTAATAATATAATAAACAGGGTCTATATAGCACCAACATATTACACAGCGCTGTACAAAATGAAATGTTTAAAGATTGGAGTGACCCCCCCAATCCTCCTGAATATTTCCAGGAAGTTTGTTCTGCCCATCCCTGGGAAAGATTTCTCTGCTCTCTGTGTCCCCAGGTGAAAGAAATATGCCCCCAGGTGAAAGAAGGTGATGAATGTTTCACCTTTTTGCAATCTTTTAAAAACCTAGAAAAAAGATTTTAGTTCCCCATCACATTCCCCGTTTTTCACCTTCTGTTTGTACAGCGCTGCAGTATATGTTTGTGCTATGTGACTACATAAAACCAATTTACTGACAGAAAATTTAGTATGAGTTTTGGCCGTGAATCCTCATGCTCTGTGTTTGGTGCATTATGTGCTAATATTCACCACTGTGAATGTTGAATACATTTTGTATTTTATCCGTGTTCATATCCTGCCATTAAAAGAAAAGATTTATTAAAATAATAATCCCTGGTGATCCTGCCATGGAGATCCTGGATCTGACACTTCCTTTTAAGAGATGACAACATTTTGCCTATATTTCCTGATTGCCCCATGAGTTGTCACCCCATCATGGTGGCCTTTGAGGGTGACTACCTTGTGAACATTACACAGAAAGGCCCCAGGGTTGTCACCACCAATAAACTCTGAAAATCGCCATTACTGGAGGGAACCGAGACTGGAAGTGGCTGCAAAGAGGAGATCAGCGGCTCTGAGATGGGACAAATGGAGAAAAGGTGAAAATGAGGAATGAGGGAGATGAATGTCATTTCCATGGGATTCACATCTATTTCAGGATTCTCCCTCATTCAGTGAAAAATATCCCAAATTTTGTCAAATTGAAAATGACATTTTTCTCCTCCCCCTTTTTAAAGGAGTGGAAGAAGAATCGGAATCCCCCCATTTTGCTCATCAGAAATCCCTCTCCAGAGTGTGAATGTGTGTGGTGAATCCCAGGCCCCCTACGCTCCCCTCCCCCATCATCGCCCATTGACACAGGTGAGATGATTATTTGCTAAATGCTCCCAGCTGTCAGCTGACCAGACGAGGAAATTGCTGGCTGAGCGCGGATGTGCCCATCGCAGGGGATGGAGGATGGGAATTGTGAGCAGTAATAAGAAATTCCACAATATGAAGAGGAATCAGTGACCCCAAAGGGGCGGAGCTTAGAAATCTGGGTCCGCAGGGGTGGAGAATTACAAAGGCTGTAACCACCAATCATTGGATAGTATATATATATTGCCGCACAATAGTTGATCTATGAGAGTCACATGACCATGGCGCTGGATACAATGTAACGTTAATGATTTCATTTCTTCCTGCAATGTCCATGGTGGATGGGGTCACCCAAATGTTTGATTTTTCAGGCGCTTTGAGGATTTCCCGGACATCTGCGGCCAATAAGAAGTTTACATGCGAGCAGTCAGCACAAATTTGTAAACATCGGCGTTGGAAAGTCTTTGGGGGGGGGGGGTCTTCGGCCTTCTTTTCCCTTTCTGAACCTTTATTAGAACAATATGTCGGGTTGGCAGCGGGGGAGGGGGGGGTATGGAAATCCTCCGGCTGGATGGCGTTCGCCGCACTCCCCTCCATCTTTTATTACCATGAAATCTGCGCCAATTTACAGAACGCTCACACCAATTATCATGTGATTAGCGGGTGAGCTGGGGGGGATTAGCGACGCTCGCATTGTTCAGAGCAGATGGGGCGCAGCCACTCAGATCACCGGGTAATGGGGCATGAATGGCACCCGGGGGCGAATATCCCTGATTGTGGTGACACTGCTGGGGACGGTGAGATTCCCTGTGGTGAATATTATCATGCCACACTTTGGATGAATCCTCTGTACTGCCCACCCTCCGGGCTTTCATGGACCCCCATAGAGGGCAGCAGGGAGGGGCGCAGCGTGTGGTGGAATGTGGACAGCGAGGTGAATCTCTTACCCCCCCTTCTGACCATTTGGTTGCCCTTTGAGGTCATTTATTACGGGTGAGTGCGGCTGTGTGAACGGGTCAGGGTGGGTGACCCCCCGGGTGCCCCCCCCCCGACACAAAATCCCAGTCCACTTCTGCGCTATTTTCATCTTTTTCACCCCAACATCGCCCTTCTGGTAAAAAATCTAATCTCTGAATACCCAATCACTGGGCCTGATTTATTAACCCCCCCCCCCCCAAGATTGGAGAAGATAGACTATCATGAGGGAACCTGGGAGATCCAACAAACCTGGAATGCATCTGGTCCAAGATTGAAAACAGGTTTACTGGATCACCCGGATTCACTCATGACGGTTTAATAAATCAGGCCCATTGTGAAGGGGTCACCTTTCCATCCATTTTTGTTTTCCTCTTTGTGGACAATGAGGGTGAAAAATAAATGAACAATGAGAAAATCTGAGAAATCTGCTTTTTATTTTTTGTACATTATTTTTGCCATTTACACTTTTTTACAGCAAACACATGAAGATCCCGCCAGCCGCAGGCTCCTCCCCTGACGCGCGTCACCCAATCACAGGGCTTTGCCATACCTGTAATAAGTGATATTTATCTCCATACAGAATTATGTTTTTCCTCATGAAGTCTAAATTCCTAAAATGTAAAAAAATAAAAGAAACCAAACAATGATCAGAATCATCCGAGGCCTTTGTGAATATTGTTATATAGCGCCGTCATGTTCTGTGGGGCTGTACAATACATAATTCAGATCTGTGATATCAGCTCACACTGTGCATTGTGTGATAATCAATATGAATGTCGGATCAATATTATTATTATACAGGATTTAAATAGCTCTGACATATTAAGCAGCGCAGTACAATACATAGGAGTACCGGCTCTGCCTCCTGTGTGGGGTAACAAAATATTATTATCAGATAGAATTTATAGCAAGAAATGGACAATAATTGTCAGCCAATCAATGGATTCCCATCAATATTCAATGTGATCAATATTCTTCTTGTATTGGTTTGGTGATTGATGAAGTGGAGATATTTGTTGTTCCGCCTCTGATTTCCTCTTATTCTATATTATGGATATGAGGGAGGATCGGGGTGCAGTGTATGTATGTGGGGGGGATAAATTGGAGGACTACCGACCAATCACAGAGCAGGGAATCTCAGATTCAGCATTACTTTGTGCCATTGGTCCCGGTATTTGGAGAATGTGATTGGACAGATTTTTTTCTCTGAGTTTACCTTTAAGAAATGACCAAATCTATTTTAAGATATCCCAGTATAGAGGAAGATGTGTAAACCTGGAAGGGCAAAGTCACCAATCGCCCATCACTTGTCACCTATCACCTATCATCCGTCACCCATCAACCATCACCTATCGCCCATCACCAATCAACCGTCAACCATTGCCCGTCACCCATCACCTATCGTCCGTCACCCGTCAACCATTACCTATCGCCCGTCACCCATCACATCACCGTCACCAATCGCCCATCACTTGTCACCCACCGCCTGTCTCCCATCGCCCATCATCCAACACCCATTGCCCGTCACCCATTAATCGTCACCCTTCAACCATCGCCCATCACCCTTCGCCCATCAGCCATCGTCTATCACCCATCACCCATCGTCCGTCACATATCACCTATTGCCCGTCACCCATCAACCATCACCCATCGCCCAGCACCTGTCAACCATTATCCATAACTCATCACCAATCACCAGTCATCCAACGCCCATCACCAATTGCCCATCACCCATCACCCATTGCACGTCACCCATCAACAGTCACCCATCAACCGTCACCCATCAACCATCACCAGTCACCCATCACCTATTGCCCATCATCCATCAGCCATCACCCATCGCCTGTCCCCCATTGCCCATCACCCATCCTCCATCACCCATGACCTGTCATCCATCGCCCAGCACCTGTCACCCATTATCCATCGCTCATCACTCATCAACATTCGCTCGTCACCCGCCATCTATCGCCCGTCACCCATTAACCAACTATTACTCATCACCCATCACCTGTCACCCATCACCCGTCACTCATCACCTATTGGCCGTCACTCATCATTCATCATCCATGCACTCACCAGCAATAAGTGGAGTTTATTTGGCTGCTATGGGTGAACAGATTTACCAAACTCATATCCGCCATTCACTGAGCAGAGTGAATGTTAGTAAGTCAGAATATCACAGTTATATGGCAATGAATCTTTTGTCTTCATAAAGTTTCTGCACTTTTATATTTTTATTACATTGGTGGTGGGGGGGGAGGGGGGATTGGTGGTCATGTGATCGGTAAAATTCACCACAAAGGGCGGTGAATGTGTAGAAAAGTGATGGAATTAGTTTTTGAGTCTTTTTGAAGCCCCCTGGTATTGGCTGTATATGAAGATTTTGTCCCCCATTTTTACCCCTGACCCCTGTATCAGATATCCTCCGTGTCCCCATAACATCCAATTACATTTTATTTCTCGGTAATCATAAATGTTTTTTTTTCTTGCTTGTCTATAAAAAGTCATTGAGACCAGGACACGAATGTAGTATGAAGTGGGCGGAGCCAATTTATTATAATGATATGCAGAGATACATGGGGGGTCTGTGCGGATTATTTACATTCTGTTCTGTGACAACCCATCGAATTGAGAGCCAGAGCACGGACTGCGGGGTCACCGGGGGAGGGGATGAATCTATGAGGGAATTTCCCCAAATCCTGGAAAACACAAATAATGCCGGAAATGGCAACGTCAATGGTGAGACCCCAAGGAAGAGATTCCATGGAGATTGGCAGGGGGGCCCCTAGTCACCAACATCACTGCACGGCATCACCCCCCCCATGTGATCCCCCTTATACCCCCTGGTGGGGTGACAGCTCGGACCTCTTGCACCCTCAGCTTGCTATAAGACCCTAAAGCTTGTAGCTTGGGCCCTTTTATATCCCTGGGGCCCATAGATCTATATTGCCTTGAATAATCTGCTTGGCTGAGACGCTGATCTGACAGCCAGGCAGGGAGCATTTCCAGCAGGAGCTCAGCACAGATTCCCTTATTATTCTCCTCACCTAAAATACAGAGCTGACACTTTCCTTATCACTGGGGCTTGGTGAGGTGAAGCTGTGCACTCCCATCGTCCAATCATGTGTCAGCAAAGTGACGAGCTCCGCCTTGATCTCCAAACCAAATGAAAGTGTACTCTGATTGGTGCACAGACTCCAGTGAATCCGGGCTTCATGTCAGCGATACAGGGTGAAAAATTCACATGTGAGATGTCGTTCACCGCAGTGTGCGGGATGTATTATTCATACAATGGGGAGATTAGGAAGAAAAAAATCAGCCGGGGGGTCACCCAGCCTGCACACAGCTCTCACCCCACTAATGGGAGATCCAGAAGATTCCGGGGTGACCTCCTCTATATTGGGGTGAATCTGTGGGTGCATTTGTGGGGATTTAAATACATGACAGGGTCACTTTAAGGCTGCCCACAGACAGGAAGATACGGCATCCAATCAGATCAATCTACAAATAAATCAGCCAATAGGATCACAGGCTGCTTCAATGCTTTGCTTTATAAGGCTGCGGGTGATCCGCTTTGTTCAAACAACCTCAAGGCAACGCTAAGCGGGTCAAATGCAGCTTCTGAACAGCTCAATGAGGAGCAATGGGATTTTGGTGACCTGCTTTTGAGCTGCATTCCAAATGAATGTCAGCACCCATGAATGAAAGCAGCACCCATAAGTCGGTGAATATCATCCACTGTGATATCTGTGTGAAATTATCTCCGTCAGCCGCTGCGCACAATTAACAAATATTTCCAGGAAGTCTTGCAATGATTTTTATGATTGTTTGTTTCTCCATCCTCCTGTCAGCGTCCAGCCTGTGAGGAATATGAGTTATGGTCATGTGACAACGGGTTACTTTATTACATGGGATACAATTGGCTCCGGAGCCGCTCAGATGAAAGTCATTTTTCTTGGAAAACATTCCGGAAATGTTTGGTGAATAATCGGCGCCGGCCAGCGAGACGTCCATTCCCACCAATAACAATTCTCTCACATTAAATAACTTTTCCCATTGGGCCCCTCACAGGCAATGGTTGATTGGTGACGGCCAGCGGGACCCATCAGGTTGGCCTTCTCTGTATGACGCGGTGAATGTGTCCGCCATCTTGAGATGGTTTGCTGCGGTGAGGAAGTGAGGCGGCACTGAGAAGTTGTACAAACCATAGGAAGGATGGAAGGAACAATGGAGGGAATCCCGGGTGAATCCTGAGGAGGGGAGAATATTGCCAGATGTGGGGAGTCCATACAACATCTGTGCAGTGGGGGGGAAGCCCTGGACGCAGGGACCCTTTACGCTTTCCAATTTGTTGGATTTGGAGATTCCGAAGGCGGACAGGAAGGGGACATCCAACATGAGGGGGGGGAGGAGCGGCCCTGACGGACAGATCTGTTTGTCCTGGCTGGGGAAGAGGACGGAGCGGGGCCGCAGGACGCTGCCGGGGCAAATCCGATAACACAGCGGGAGGTTTATATTGTGCAAATAGTTCTCGGGATAGGGAATGCCGAGATTCCCGGAGGGCAGCGGAAAGGACGGAGGTGACGAGGACGGTGAGAGGAGAGGAGATGGAGCTCCACCACTGGAGGAGATCGGAGAGGAGCCGCCTGCAGGAACAGAGAGGACATGATGAGAGTCGTTGTCACCCCAAACCGGGAGAATACAAAATCTGTGATATAGTACAGGGCTGGGGACACCGGGGACACCGGCAACCCGGGGACACCGGCAACCAGGGGACACCGGCAACCCGGGGACACCGGCAACCTGAGAATACCGGAACCCGGGGACACCGGCAACCAGGGGACACCGGCAACCCGGGGATACCAGCAATCCGGGGACACCGGCAACCCGGGGACATTGGCAACCTGAGAATACCGGAACCCAGGGACACCGGCAACCCACGGATACCGGCAACCTAGGGGACAGATGCTGGGCTTTCATTTTATTGTTTTTTGGATTCTTTATTTTGTGATAATCATAAGGAATTATTCACCCAACACCATACAAGCACATTGCCCCTGGCATGGTACCATGTGACTGATACTACAGAACTAAGCAGCACACGCATGTTCCCTCACCCATAGGAGTGTACATCATGTCACCTGACCTCAGAGAAGCAACCAATAAAACAATAGTTGGAGGTGGCACACTACGTGGCCCCCGGTCACATGACCGTCCCCTCTCTACGAGCTCATTGGACATCCAATTCCAGAATCCTAATTATAATTATGGAGCCCCCCATCCCCCCATGGACATTACTCTGTATATTCATGGCACAATACCGGATCGATCACATGATCTATCTGTGAATGTCAGGACTCCATAGATCTGTGTATGTTGTATTCACACAGTGGGGGGTCAGATATAAAATTGTCCTCGGGGCGCCCCCTAATCCTGTCTGATACAAAGAGGTAGACAATATGGATGAACCCCTGGACCCAGGACATGGGGGACCCTAAAAACCTGGAAATACCAAAACACCCAAAAACTGATCTGTGTTGTACAATACAAAAGATGGACATTGTAGTAATAATTGTCTATGGGTGTGGTGGGCGTGGCATGGTGGGCGGGGCTTATACTGAGATTTTTTTATTTCTTCATCATGGAAATCAAATAACAAAAATATTTTAAAAAATCCTCAAAAACCTAAAAATAAAAAATAAACCCAGAAAGTGAAGCATGCGGGGACACCGATGGTTTTTATATCTTTTTTGGTTTCCTTATTTCTTGGTCCTCACTCCATTTAGATTTTGGTAAACTGAAAACCAAAGCCTAATATTTGTTTCCTCTCTGTGATTGGCTGATCCTATAGCAGCGCTCCGACCTATCACATCCCATGCTCAGCTAACCTGTGGTCTCTGCCAGAGCCTTGAAGTCTATAGCTAGCGCCGGCCTCCAGGGGTAACTCTCCAGCAGCCCGTCCAGGACCCCTCTGTAAAACAATAACACCGTCACCATCTGCTGCCCGGCAGTACAGGAAACCACAAGAGCTGACACTCACCTGTTCCTCCCGGGGTCCCGGAATCCCTTGGCAAATGGATTGCGATCTATCTTCAGCTTGGTTATCTGGGGGGAAATGAAAGAAAATAAATGAGGGGAATCCTGGAGACCCCGGGGGGAATCCCCTTAATGTGGCGACCTGTATAAAGAGAACCTGTCATACAGAAAGTGCTGGGACCCGCCACAGTGACATGGCGGGGGGCAGCTGATATAAGGACGGATCAAGGTATTCACACTAGCTGCATTTCCCCGCTCAGTACCCGGATGAACATTTCTTTTCTGCTTTTACAATTCAGAGTATCAGAAGAGAAACATTGGCCGAGGCGTAGTACAAGCGCTGTTGGGCTCACCTGCTGGTTCTGATAGGCCGTCACCGTGGTGAATTCTGTTTCCTTGAATGAGAAAGTCTTCACCCCCTCAGCCGGCAGGGATTGGACCTGGGACAGGTCGAACCTGGAGTCCTGGACGATGACGTGAACCCTGGGCTTGTATTTGTGCATGGACTGTAGAATGATCTGAAATACAAAGGTCACATATTGGCGTCACATTCACCGGGAGAGCAAACCGGATTCACACACTGAAGATTTGTGTTATGGAGGAAAAATCTAATATGGTTCCCCCTCAATCACAGCGTCCAATTCCCAGCAGGATCCGCATGGAGTATGTATACAAACCTCTGACGTGTGAATATCTGTGACTGGTGGAGCTGCGTTTATTTTCCCTGAGATATCGATCTGAGACGGAGAAACATTCACTGAGCCGCCTTCATTCCGCAGACAATTCCCCATTTTATTCGGAATCCCTTAAATCAACAGGACGACATGAAAACCGCAATATTGGCTGCGGAGCTGTAATTAAATTATCCGCTATGGGTTCGCGTTCTGTACTCCGGGCTGTGCGCTGTACGGAGGGGAAACCCCAATCACTCACATAGACCGGAGCGTCCGATACTATTCCCTCGCATGTGATTGGTTCTTCAAAGTGAACAAAGCTCCGCCCCATTTACTAATAGTCAGTGTGATAAATTAACGTCTATGCCCATCCCCCATCAATGTGACCAGCCGGGCGTTATTCCACAGGAAGTCATTGGTGAATGTAATAAAACAGAGTGAACATGGTGAACATAGTGCCCATTCACACAAGGGCCCCCATTTATTAAAGCGCTCCAAGGCTGGAGAGAATAAACTTTCATCAGTGAATCTGCGTGATCCAGCAAACCTGGAATGGATCTGGTGCAATTGCATTGGATTGCAAACATTTGCTAACGAATAGTAAAATAACTTTTAGGAAATTCATTCCAGGTTTGTTGGATCTCCCAGATTCACTGATGAAAGTTTGGCTTGGAGCGCTTTAATAAATCCGGGCCAATGTCTATGTGTCGGTGAATATGGCACCCTGATTCACATCGCTGGCAGGTGAGTGTTGCAGCGCTCCAATAACGTTCGTTTGGCAAAGAGATTCCCGGGCTCAATGCAATCCGCGTCACATGACACATCGCAATATTATGTAGAGGGTGTGGCCATTCTGTAAACTCTTCCCTCGCACGTGATTGGATGATGACATCTGCACCTCATGCACTCGGCTGTGCGCTCCCCTTATATAATCTGCCCCATTCAGGGCATTCGGGAAATCTCCGCCCCCTCAGGATAATTCCGAGAAATCCTCAGACGTATTCATTACTTTCCCAGCCCGGAGATTATTTCCAGAAATCCCAAACCGAGAGAAATCAGCGGAAAATTCAGGAAATATTTCACATTCACCCAATTTATTTAGGAGGAAAATGTGAAATAAAAGTGAATCCTCCGCACCCCCCGTGGGAATTTTTCATTTTTTCCCTATTTATTGTAATTTACTTTCACTGAAAGAAACAGAAATCTGTAGAAAGGAATCGCCGATATTTCTGTTTTCACCTTTTGTGAATGTTCTTGTTATTGGAAGTTTTAATTTTCACAGAAAAAAGTCAAAAATTTCAAATCACAAAAACATTTCACATTCACTCTAAAGGGGTCTGAGCATAAATGTTTTCACCCAAGATTTATAGGAGAACGGGTGAATCCACTTATATTTATGATTCACACGTATTTTACATTTTTTTTTACTCTAATCCATAGTGTGAATCTTAGGTGAAAACATTTACAAATAGACCCTTCAATGATTAGTTTTATTCCTGTGGGAGAAAACATAAAATAACAAAGCGACCTCCGGGGACCCCAACACATTCACAGAGATCTATTTATAAAGGTTTTCACCCAACATTCACCAAACTTTTATCCAAAATTCAGTTTTCACATTTTATTACATTTTTCACATTGGATTCAGCTAATTTTTTTCATCAATTTCCTTTTCAGCGGTTTTCTATCTGAATACAATTTAGAAACGTGTGAATCTTGGGTGAAAACATTGATGAATATCCCCAGTAACAATAGATAGGGGGTGATATCAGAGGGAAGATGGCGCACACCTACATGTCCTCGGTCGTCCATCTCGTTGTTGGTGAGTTTGACGCGGTCGAAGCTGATAATCTGCCTCATCCAGGTCTCCCCGGAGCAGGGCGAGTCCGGGTGAATGTACAGTCGGGGGGTGATACACGAGTGGTCGGTGTTCCCGGCGACCATCCACTGCGAGCTGTGATAGACGTACCTGAG
>NC_092871.1:531471-537051 GCF_032062135.1 Pyxicephalus adspersus | reverse complement strand
GTGCCGATGGGGGGATGGGGGGGCTCTGTGTGCCGATGGGGGGATGGGGGGGCTCTGCCTATCTATATGGGGGTGCAGGGGTTACTCTGCCTATATGGGGGGCACTAATGCGGCTCAGACTGCCTATTGGGGGAGGGGCATGTGAAGGGTTAGTATGTATAGGGGGAAGGAGGGCCCCAGGGTCCCAATCTAACTCTATGGGGGCAATATTAGGTGTAGCCCCTGTGCAGAACTGTCTTGGGGCCCCTGTTAGCTGAGAAGGGTCCGGGGCCCCTGTGCCATGCAGGGGCCCATTTTGCACCTATATCTGCCCCCGTGGAGGCTCAGCCTATTATGGGGGAAGTGGGGAATAGTGGTGTCAGGGTGTATAGCCGGAGTTCTCCTTTAATAAACTCTCCCACCTGTATCTCTTGGAGTCCACGGGGACGATGTCCATGGCAATAAAATATTGTTTGGCAGGATCGAGTCCTTTCACTTTCACCCGAACCGATGGGAACATTCGCCTAAAACATGAACACAGCAATCACCGGAGATACAAAAACCAAATCCTAAAGCATGACTCCGACTAAAACTGCCCATGGAGCACTTACCTGGCTGCAGTCTCTAATGACAGGAAACACTCACAATGCAGACCATGTGACAGCGGCCGGGGGGGTCACATGACCATAAACAATTTATGGAGATTGTGTCTCACCTAATATTTCTTCTTGATCCTGCCAGCAATCTGGAATTTTTCCACAGGGCAAGATATTAAGCAAAGTGACACTAACATTCACACATACATTCACCATAAGAAAATTCCCCCACTGTGTGAATTCTTCCAGGAACACTTTGCACCCAGATGAAGGGGTAGGAGATTCAGCTACTGCTGACTCGGTGAATCATTCACACAGTTTAATACGGTGAATCTGCACTGCAATGAGATGCTAGGAAAATAAAGTGGAAACGGGACTGAGCGAATATCAATTCACCGGATTCACTAAACCCAGAGATCATTCACACTGTTAGCATGGAAGAGTCAGGTACCGGGCGAAAAATAACCCCGAAATGTGAAAGAGAAAAATAGAAATATGTGAATGATACGTTTTGTACCGAAAATAAAGCAGTGAATATTAATTTCATTATTCACTTTAAACCTTTCATTTCTCATGAACAAACCCGGAAATCTCATTCACCTGACATTCACCTGACAATTGAAATCGGCCGTCTGACATTGGAGAAAAAACATGAAATAAGAAGATCGGCCATGAGATGAAATTGTTGGAGAATATTGGATACGATGAGAAATCTAATGGAATGGTTACTTTAGGGTTACAGGGGAGAATTTTCACTCAGTTTATTTGGGCGAATCTATTCACTGCAATCAGAGAAGAATCAAATCGATCTGATCTCATCTCCTAAACGATTTTCTGCACTTTAATTAAACCGCCCCCCCCCCTGACATGTGAAGGAATGGGGGAGGGGGAGAGGGGTCGATGCATCGATTATTTGCAGACGATCAATATATATCGGTGTACAATCCGCGGATTGTATAATAATTTACCATCGTACCTGGAATGATTCTGATCGATTTCTCATCACTGATTTTAGTGATCGATATAGATCGTGTATGGTGAGCGTGGATGACTTGGAATTCATACAATTCCTGTTCTGATGACCGATCATATATCAGATTTCTGCACCGATCAATAGCCGATGTCATATGGGAGAAACGACTAATCGCTAAAACGATCTACAGACCAATATACAGAGATTATTATTGTATAGATTTGTGTGAGCCATCGGCCGATCTCCCTGTGTGTGCTAAGATTTATTATCACTCAGCCTCCACCCCTCCCCCCACCTGCGATCATTTATCAGCTTATTGCAATCGATTTTACTGCAAAATAAACAATTTAAAGATCGATTTGTCTTCCAGCTCTTCACAAAATCTGCAATAATCGGAGCACATCGTCTGCAAATAATCCCGATGTCTATGAATATATCGGTGACGATTATTAGGGATAACACACATCCCGATCATTATTATTTTTGTGTGTATATGGTGCCGACATAAGCGAAGCGATGTACAAAGCCCACATTACTATCTGACGATCCAATCCGCTAAAAATGAAAATGAGCCGATAGAAGGGAAAATATTCACACTAATCGTTATAAATGCGGAATATGGTGAATCTGGGGATGGGAAAACATTTACAATTCCACATCGATATCTGAGGGAGAACAAATCGTCCCTGAGATTTATTGGGGTCACATCGTTTGTGCGATCTGTTTGTGATTTGAGTATAACAAAGATTCGGATTATTATTACAAATATCGATCATGATTTATCTGTAAAGATTTGGAAATAAATATAAAATATCAAAAATCATTTATTGGAATTAGAGGAATAATTTTATAATCGATCCGAATCCCCGGATAAATCATTACGATGAAACAATATTGATTATCGCGATTATCGTAACGATATCTTGCTGTGTGTACATTTATATTTCTATCTTTTCTTTCTATCAATAAATCTCCGGCCTTCCATATATTAGATCTGTATTGATGAATGTTGGGTGAATGTGATTTGTGTGATTCTGTGAGGTGAGCGGATTGTAGAGGATTTGTACCCTCTGAGCGATCTTTGAATATCGTTGCAGCGATATTATCGATAGATTTCATGGGACCTTAGGACTGGATTTGTTTGTATTGATTTTATCGGGTGATATTTTCCTGTTATCGATCATATCGGATTTTTATTTTGTCAGACTGAATGAAGAATTTAATTTAACTCAAAACTTCCTACGATATGACCGAATCGTAATATTCCGACAATTCCCCGACATGAGGGGCGATATAATTTTTATCATATAAATGACATTATTGGACGAATATTTACATCGGAAGAGATTCACCAACATTCACCCTATAAATCAACATCGATGGGCTCAGAAAACACAAAGACATCCCGATATAATTGTACACAAAGTCGTATCTAAGTCTGACGTCATGAAAGGCCATTATAACAAGAGATCGGAATATTATATAATTATATCACCCTGAGCCCATGTATCGGGAGATGGCAATATTATCGGAGAGCCGACATTGTACTCATATCGGGCAATCTGTAAAAATTGTGAAAGAAATCTATTGAATAAAGAATATGATTGGGTATGTCGGGAAATATCAGGGGATGTCGGGAAATATCAGGGGATGTCGGGAATTATCGGAGGATGTCGGGAATTATCGGAGGATGTCGGGAAAAATCAGGGGAACTTTGGGAGATGTTAGGGGTGTCGGCGGATGGCCGGGGTATGTCGGGAGATGTTTGGATGTCGGGAGATGTCGGGAGATGTCGGGGTCTGGAAATGACATCTCGGATGCAGTTTGTTCCTTCAGCAGAGTAAACAGAGAAGTTTGGCGAATGCGGAGCAGCAAAAGGTGAATGATGGCCCCGATTCCCAAATGTTTTCCCAATGATTGGAGGGGTTGTGTATGTACGATGTATATGGTGATATATGGGGGGGGGGATATATACATATTGTGATATAAATACCCCCCAGGCTGATATTATGATATTATTGTTCTATATAATAATTGTGATTTATGTGGAATTACTGAAATGTATTTGGACCTCACATAAATAATTTGTAAAACAGAACTGAGCCAAATATTCAGAAATCATCAAATTATCAAAAAGACTCCAAATCCCCCGAAATAAATGCAGAAATTGTGTTATAGCTGTGATCACATGGGGGGGGGAGGGGTGTTATATATATAATGATGAGTTATAATCGCTGCCTGTACATTATACACAATATTCCGGGCGGTGTCCCCGCTCTCTGTATAGAAATATTTCCTGCACATGGACAATACAACACAATTATTCACAAATCTGAATGTTATCAGAGGGGAAATTCTTTAATGTTTTTCTATATTTCACATTCACAACTATATGACTTCTCTAGAGCTGCCCCGACTCGTCTCCTTCTGTCCCCTAAACCCCCACCTCTTAGATTGTAAGCTCTTCAGGTCAGGATCCTCTCCTCCCCCTGTGTCACCGTCTGTCATTTACATCCCTTATTTATTGTACAGCGCTGCGTTATAAGTTGGCGCTATATACAGAATAATAATAATTTGTAATCCCCATACATGTGATATAATAAAGTTTCGGAGATTATGATAACACTTTTGCGGTTTATTTCGGTAGCGCATGAATGGGGGAGGGGGGATCCCCAAAGATGGCGGTTTTACATTGGCCGCATTTTCGGATTGATAAAGATTCCACATATTAGGATTTGTATTGTCACCAACAATCTGCTCTCAATACGGAATTATTCATGAAATATCAGATGGATTTATATCTTCATTTTCTATATTCTCCTAAATCTGCAATGATTTTATATTTGTGGCACAGAGTCAGCTGACATTTATTGAGAATTTTGGATCAAATTATGAGAAACCGGAAAAAGATTTTTATTTCACCAGAAATCCATCGCCACTCGATAATTATATATAATGAGCAATAAAAGTCTAATAATAATAATAATAATAATAATATAACACAATGATACGGCTGCACATTTCATACAATACAAAGCACCTTTGTGAATTATCACAGCAGTGAGCGTTATCAATAAAGCTTTGTGAATTTTCCGGTGACCCCGCAGTGACACAAATTATAGAAGGTTACCTGCCAGCCTTGGTGATAATCATCTCAGTGCCAATCTCATGAAATCTCCTCCACAGATCTCCACCCTGCAGCTCCACCTGGACCGGAGGGTTTGCCGCGCTGGGAAGGGGCGCCGCAGATTTGGATCTTTTTTCTGCAGGGACACAACGGGGGTTACAAAGTGTGAGGGGTCCTCGTATTATAAATCGGGGGTAGGTTATATCATTTGGGTTCCCTGCAGTCGGGGGACATTGTATTCCTTTCACTAACCCGGTTCCTCATCAGTTCCAGGGTCCCTCAGGTGCTGTGTGGTCCCTTCCTTGTCCACTGTGGCCCCTGGTTCCTCCAGCTTCCTCTTCCCCACTAGGGCCTCCACAGAGAAGGATTGGGCCCGGGTGCTGAGCGCCATCCTGCCCCTCCAGGGGCTCCGATCACATCTGCTGCAACTGGTGGTCAGAGGAGGAATGATACCTGACTCTCCTTCTCACAGCTGCCCAGTGCAGGGGCCACAGGGGACCCTCCGCCCACGAATTACTGCAGAGGGGAGGAGAGACCCCCAACCTGTGTATAGAGAGACTGCAAAGAGGAAAGAGACCCCTAATCTGAGGAGAGACAGTGGGCAGAGACCCCCAAACACCTTACAGAGCGGAGAGACCCCCTAACTATATATAGAGAGGAGAGACGCCAAGCAGAGGGGAAGAGACAGTGAGAGAAGCAAGACCCCCAACAGCAAACATAGGGGAGAGACCCCAAACCGGGTACTGGGAGGGGAGAACCCCATCAGTGGGAAAAAGACAGAGAGAGAGATAAGGACCCCCTAACTGTGCAGTGAAGACAGACCCCTAAATCTGTATACAGAGGGGAGACCCCCAAGTCATAGGAGGAGAGACCCTCAAATCTGTATACAGAGGGGAGACCCCCAA
>NC_092871.1:527253-531304 GCF_032062135.1 Pyxicephalus adspersus | reverse complement strand
TCATAGGAGGAGAGACCCTCAAATCTGTATAGAGAGAGGAGACCCCCAAGTCATAGGAGGAGAAACTCCAGAGCTGCATACAGAGGGGAGAAAACCCCACCCTAATCACCTTAATCTATAGAGGGACCCCAATACATAAAAAGACCCCCATTTATAGAAGGATCCCAATATATAAAGTGACCCCCATCGTTACTGATGTCTCATCTATAGGGACCCCGGTGGAACGGGTTGGGGGGTTCGGGCCGTGTCCCCACTCCCTGCACATCTCTGCAGGAATTTACTGAGCAATCACAGAATTTACGGGAAACCCGAATCTTCCTTTTATTCTTTGTATTCCTTTCTTGTTGAAAATTCACCTTGGCAAGTGAACGGCTTTTATCCATTCACTTAAATCACTGCAACATCCCAACAGCCCCCCCATGACACGGCGAACCCCAATATATTAATCTGCTTTGTATGAACCCCCCATACAATACACACGGCTGGATGTCTGGATTTCCTGTCCTGAGGTCACACTGCTATCCCAGGTTGACCCGCTCGGCCATTCCTGGCGCTGTCACAACAAGTATTTTCATATTTTCACACATGGAAAATGTACGGAGTGTTCCCCGGGGTCAGGGGGGGAAATGTGGACATAAAACGCCCCATTCTGGATATACATTAACCCGCCAGATAACCGGCTGGGGAGCCACAATACTGCGCACCGGCTATTCTGTTATGACGCCGCACTCAACCGCCTGCAATATGGTTTTCATATCAGAGATTATATCTCAGAAACTGAAATTATTTCTTTGGTGAAATTTACTCTGCGAGGCCGATAACACACAGAATATAAATGTTTCCTCGTCTGATCTGTTCTGGGGACTTCATATCAGTATCAGTTTATTGTACATCGCTGTGTAATATGTTGGCGCTATATAGAGTGTAATAATAATAATCATCCGCAGCTCATTACTGCATTTATAAACCTGCGTGGTGTTCAGCCAATCAGGAGACGTTCAGCGATATCGGGATTTTCCCCATTCTTCTGGCTTCAGTCATGACGGATAAATTTCACTTCTATGATCATGTGATGATTTCAAATGGCAAATCAATGATTCCAGGAATTGGTATCAGTGAGGAGCCAGCAAATGTGTGTGACGGTTACACGGGGATAATCTGCACACAGCGTGCTGCACAATGCGTTATCCTAAGGTGCATGAAATGCGGAATATATTGCGCAATATAGAATATTCATAGATTCGAATTTAAATTGAATTCCTTTGAATTTTAAGAAACAAAAAATTTTAAAACCACAATTTGTTTCTGTGATCTTAGTAAATATTTTGTTTATTTGGTGTTGAAAAAAAATAAAACGAAATCTGGAAGCTGACTGAAGCTGTGGGTCTAAATTCAGCATTTTAGATGACAGAAAAGATTAAAACATCCAACTGCTCCGCCCTTATTTATTTTTTATATAACATTTATTTTTGATTTATGTAATATTGCTCTTTGTTATTTTTATCCTTTAAAGATTTGTTTTATTCCAATCATGTTTCTGTTTATTTCCTGACCACCTCCCCAGCTGGAAATAGCTGCAACACCAAGTACTCTCTCTGTAAATGGATGACCTAAGGTTGGACCCCACAATGGACCTGGATGGACGGCAGAGTATATTGGAGGACTGATGACCACCTTGGAATGCCCCTGATGGTCTGTGGGGGGCATTGGAGGACCATTAACTACCCCAGAACCCTTCTGATGGTATGCAGAAGACATTGGGGGACAGCCAACTATACCAGAACCCACTAGATGGTCTGTGGAGGACATTCGAGTACTGGTGACTACTCTAGAACTCTAGGACAGTCTATGGGGAACATTGGAGGGATACTGACCACCATGGAATCCACTAATTGGTCTGTGGAGGACCCCTAAGGTCTGGTGACCACCCTGGAACTCATCAGACAGTCAATGCAAAACATTGCAGGAATGCTCAGTGTCCTAAAATTTACCTGATGATTTGTGGAGGACATTAGAGGACTCATAATCATCCCCAGAACCCATCAGTCAATGGCGATCACTGGAGGAATATTGACCACAATAGAATAATCTTGATGGTCTGTGGGGGACAACAGAAGATTATTGACCACCAAGGAATCCACTTGATGGTCTGTGGAGGACATTAAAGGACTGCTGACACCAAAATGCATCTGGATGGACTGGAGAGGATATTGGAGGAGTGATGACAACCTTGGAATGCCCCTGATGGTCTGTGGAGAACATTGGAGGACCATTAACTACCCCAAAACCCAACTGAAGGTCTGCAGAAGACATTGGATGACCATCAACTACCCCAAAACCCAACTGAAGGTCTGCGGAAGACATTGGAGGACTGCCAACTATACCAGAACCCACTAGATGGTCTGTGGAAGACAGGAAGACTGGTGACCACCATGGAAGACATGTGGAAGACATAGGAGGACGGGTGACCACCCAAGAACCCACCAGACAGTCTGTGGGGAACAATGGAGGACTGGTGACCACCATGGAATATTATTGTCTGTGGAGACACCTGAGGACCACTGACCATCCCAGAACCCAGCTGATAGTCTGTGGAGGACATTGAAGGACTGCTGACTACACCAAAATGCACCTGGATGGACTGCAGAGGATATTGGAGTGATGACCACCTTGGAATGCCCCTGATGGTCTGTGAAGGACGCTGGGGTACCACCGACCACCTTATCTGGCGTCCTCCCCATTGTCCTCCCAATTTCCGTCCTGACAATGACAAGACAAGCTGAGACTCTAAAATATGTTTCTAATTTTTCAAATCGATGTCAAATCCATCCCGGCCCTGCGTCAGCTTGTAAGGAAGCAATTTACCGAATCTGCAGAGAGATCAATCTCAGCACGGAGGTTAAATCGCTCAGGTCATAAAACAGCCACAAAAATCTCTTTATGGGCAAATAACGACCGGGGGAAACGCTCGCCGGATCCGCTCCTGACAGCCCTGAGCACTTTGAGTGCCCCGTAAGCCGAACACCTCACCTTTCACCCCAAATGAGTCTGTAAATGTCTGTAACAAAATAATTCACAATGTGAAGAAAACGTTTCCGGCGTGGTGGGAATTGCTCAATAAATGGCCGAGTCTGGTAAAGACATTACAGAGGAAAAAATCTTAACCCAGATCTGCTATGTCCACCGACCGTCGTGACAGGTCCTCGCTGCCAACAGCAAAATACACATCCAGGTGTGAGGGGGATTTATCAGCAGGTCATCTGATTGTACAGGTGCAAGAAAAAGTTTGTGAACCCTCCATCCCGCGTAATGGATTTCCATTGACACCTGAACTCGTATTGGTCTAACAAGAGCAATCAAAGCTTTTCAGCCTCTCCAATCAACTCTAGCCCTGACCATCCCCCATATCTGCCGGAGTCCCACCGATGTTAGATGGACCTCCAATCTGAACCAATCGGCCCCAGAAAATGTTCTCTATGGCTGACCCTTGTGATTGTACAATCTGCTTCAAATCTGCGTTACAATCTGGACTATCCAACCTTCCATTAGTGGGTGGGAGTGATGGTTACCAGTCTGACTCCTTTCACTCGGGCTTCTGAGATTTCCATGTCGAGTGACAACATGTGAGCATAACTGAGAGACAGGCATTTGCGTTGTCACCACAAGAACATTAATGGCAGGATCACCAGGGATTATTCTAATGAAAGCCGCAGATTTATTAAGATTGAAATTGAACCATGTTGAAACTTACTGATTGGTTTACATTTCCTTTTTTTTCCAGTTTTGGATTGAGTAAACTACCAAAAACATTTCCGGACATTTCCATTTGGCGCTGACATCTGCAGAATACATTTTGCTGGATTGTTTTTGTTTTCTTACCTTTTTGTCAAGATTTGGCAGATGGGAATGCTGAGACGACTCAAAGCAGCTTCAGAAACAGACAAAACTGTCAAAACAACAATTCTAATAAAAATAATCAGCAATGTCCACCCGGCCCTGAGCACAGCGCTATGGACAGGCAGTGTCCTCCATCAACCGGCCCCCGAGGGCT
>NC_092871.1:526349-526921 GCF_032062135.1 Pyxicephalus adspersus | reverse complement strand
CCAGCCACAAGGGGCAGTATTATGGACAGGCTGTGACCTCCTTGCTCCAGCCACAAGGGGCAGTATTATGGACAGGCTGTGACCTCCTTCCTCCAGCCACAAGGGTCAGTATTATGGACAGGCTGTGACCTCCTTGCTCCAGCCACAAGGGGCAGTATTATGGAAAGGCTGTGACCCCTTCCACCAGCCACAAAGGGCAGTATTATGGACAGGCTGTGACCTCCTTCCACCAGCCACAAGGGGCAGTATTATGAAAAGCTGTGACCCCTTCCTCCAGCCACAAGGGGCAGTATTATGGACAGGCTGTGACCTCCTTCCACAAGCCACAAGGGGCAGTATTATGGACAAGCCGTGACCTCCTTCCTCCAGCCACAAGGGGCAGTATTATGGACAGGCTGTGACCCTTTCCACCAGCCACAAGGGGCAGTATTATGGACAGGCTGTGACCCCTTCCACCAGCCACAAGGGGCAGTATTATTGCACAGGCTATGTTCACCTTCCACCAGCCACAAGGGGCAGTATTATGCACAGGCTGTGACCCCCTTCCACCAGCCACAAGGGGCAGTATTATG
>NC_092871.1:509128-525207 GCF_032062135.1 Pyxicephalus adspersus | reverse complement strand
GTTCAGCACTGCTAATACAATTACCTATTATCCTCCTTTATATTGTCTTGGCACAATCCCCAACTCAGCAGAAATCAGGCTGCAAGTTTTCTCTTCTGTGAGCCAATCAGTTAATATTTTTCCTGATGCTGCTTCTCCAACATGTTGCCTGCCCTGGGGGCTAAAATGGAAGAGAAAGCACAGAAAGTTCTGTACAAGTGGGTTGGGTTTGGGTCTGGAAGCCAGAAGGTGACACGGAAAGGTAAATTGCTGAATCTGCATCTCATACTTCAATTTCAGTCTGTCTGCTCTCAAGATGTGACAACAAAAGAGAATCTGCAGCATTGGAAGTCTGTGGGGTCACTGACAAGGACTTGGAATTGGAGTGAAGTTTGTTGCCCTGTTGGGATTCACCCAATGGCCCTGATTTATTAAAGCTCTCCAAGGTTGGAGAGGATTCACTTTCATTAGTGAAGCTGGGTGATCCAGCAAACCTGGAATGGATTTCTTCAAAGTCATTTTCCTGTTCGCTAGCAAATGTTTGGAATCCTGGAGCAGATCCATTCCAGGGTTGCTGGATCACCCAGCTTCACTAATGAAAGTGAATCCTCTCCAACCTTGGAGAGCTTTAATAAATCAGGCCCATGTGTAGATATGATTGGAGACTGAGTGACATGGTTTAGGGTTAAAGTGCACCTGTCATGGGAGTAATATGGGGTTGGGACGGTTAGCAGTTAGTGTTAGGGGTGAAGAATAATGATTGGTGATTAGAGTTATATTTTGGAGTTATTGATTGGTGTTACTCATCCAATGACCTTAACTGGTATTCACCATGCTAAAGTTTTACCCCCACATGTCCCGCATTCACCCCTCACGTATGATCTGCATCCTGGGATCCATCCTCTGCCCCTCTCTATGGCACATTATTGAGCCAATACTACAGGGGAAGAGCTGGCACAGCGCACTGGCACGACACGGTGACATTTCTGGCGTGTTGTACAATCGCTGGGATTCTATTAAATTATCCCCCGCACTTTGTGAGCCCTTCAGGTTGTATTATAGAGACAATCTCGCTTTGATCGCCAGCAGAACCCGCATCAAGCGACACGTGGAGGGGCCGCCGTGCACCACAAATATGGTTCTGATTACTTCCCTACAGCTGCATTTTTATTATGCTCCGCTGAACTTGTTATAAGAATGTGACTATATTACATACAATAAATCCAAGACTCGCACTTTATATTTTATGAGTGTAAAAGATTTACTTCTGGGATTATCGAAGACAAGACAATCTCATCTGCCGGAGGAGCCAGGACTGGGCGCACCTAGACATACAATGTGATCTCTGCATGGCCACCATAGACACCGCATCTAGCTGAACACACATCACTAACAATTATTATATGACGGGGAATATTAGATCCCAGCACACATGTAATGCACGCCTTGTGATAGATTGTATAATAGATTATCACAAATATCTGCATCTACACCAGCAAGGTAAAAACGTAATACATTGGGTGGGGAAAGGTCGTCTTTAAACCAATCACATAGCAGGAAAATAACCCGGTGGATGTGTGAGCTCCTCTGGGGCGGTGACTGTTTAAAAGATATTGCAATGAGCGTTCCTCCTGGGTGGGGACTGTGTGATTAGAGATCACATGACTGTGTGGAATATTTGGAGTGTGCATGGTTTTTAAGTGAGGCTTTTGTGAAGAATATTGGAGTTTGTACACATTTAGAAGAAGTTGTAATGTGTGTGGCCCCGAGGTCAGAACTGTGAGTAGGATATTGGACTGTGAGCTCCTCAGAGGCAGGCATTATATGGAGGATATGAAGAGAAAGATCCTCTGAGGTGAGAAGTGTGCAAAGGAAATGCAGTATGGGGTCCCCTGAGACTGGGGCTGTGTATAAAGTTTTGGGGTGTGCACAAAGGCTGGGGCTGTGGGTAAATATTGGAGTTTACACTGCTATGAGGAGAGAACAATGTAGAGCAGGGGTGGGCAAACGTTTTGACTCAGGGGCCACAATCTGAAAAAAAATTTGACAGAGGGGCCAGGCCGATGGGAGAGTGGGCGGGGTTATGCTATCATGATGCCAATGAACGGTGGCACTGCACACAACCCGCCCACTCTCCCATCGCTTGCTTAGATCTGGGGGACGTATTCAAGAGCCTGGGACCACCCAAAGGGCAGGAGAAACATCTCTATAGGGCGATATATGGTCTGCGGCCCGTAGTTTGCCCATTGCCTGGTGTAGAGGATACTGGAATATTTACTCCTGTGTAGAATATTAATGAATGTGCTAACCTCGAATGGAAACTGTGTGTAAGATATTGGAGAATGCACACTTTTGGGGTAGGGACAACCTGGACGATAATAATGTTTGTGCTCCTCGGGGGCGGGGCTTCCATAGAGGATATACTCCATGATCTTTCTAGATTAGTCGATATGTGTTGGAAAATTTAGGTTTATAAAATTCCCATCCTCCCCTATGCAGCTCAGTCACCCCCATTGTACTTTTTGGAAGTGCCAAATCCCCCTCTCAGGTACGGACGCTCTCCAGTATCTGCAGCCATTGTTGTGCGTTTCCTCGCTCGGTGTAACATTACACATTTGCTGACATTTGCTCTGAATTAGCGTTCGGTTACAATAACACAGGTGATTTCTGGCGTCTCAGTCCTGACACACGGAACGGGCCCAATTAAACTGGATTCATTTTTTATTCTTGGCAAAACTTCACACATCCTACGAGGTCCAATCCGGCCACTAACGCTGGTACAATGCACGGAATCTGCCACAGATGTGCATTACAATCATTGCAGCTGAGCTCTCTAAGCCGGGTTTGTGTTCTGGGCTAACGCAGCTCTCCGTGGGAATCGTCTGCTAAAACCTAAAGAGCACAAATTTCCCCAAATGGCTTCAATATAGAAAAGTCTGGGAACACCGATGCCCCCATTCACAGCGCTGGGGTTCTGGCTACAAATGTGAATTGCAGGGGAGGGGTCATCATCCATCAGCTTCATAATATCTGAAAAATGTCAGACAGGTGAGAGGAGCCGGCGCCATGTTTGTTCCCTGTGCATCTGCAAAGGAAGGGGGGGCGGGGGTGATGGGTTAATGATACTGAAAATCTATTAAATAATTGAATAAAATAAAAATTGTTTACAAAACATCAATAATATGGATAATAATTCAATAAATATGGAAATTCATCAGACCGAAAAAATCCTTCCACATCCTCCTGCATCATACATTGTCACATTTTATTTTTTTTAACACATACAGAGCGTACTGAAATAAAATACACACAGCGACAAATCACACAAACAGTGTACATAGACACAACACACACACACAGCATACACAGCTCACAGAGACCATACTGATAGAGAACACACATAAAGCACAAGGATTACCATACACACAACATGCAAAGACATAACACGCACAGCACATACAGATCACATACAACAAGCACCCCACACAGCATGCATTTATATAGTGCCAACATATTACGCAGCGCTGTACAATAAATAGGGGTTGCAAATGACAGACAGATACAGACAGTGACACAGGAGGAGGAGAGGAGCCTGCCCCGAAGAGCTTACAATCTAGTAGGTGGGGGAATTTACACACAATAGGATGGATATTTACATTGATAGTCCCAGGATATGCAGAATAAATGAAATATCTCAACAGAGATTGGATTGGATAATATATTGTGTGAATATTCCTAATTCCTTAAAGCAGAGTTTGCACTTTTTTTATCACTTATCATTTCTTGGTGAAAGTCTTTGATCAATGCCCTCAGTCAGTGAATCCAGCACCTGATTTCTGTCTCCGTTATAGAATACACTGCAATCTTCTTTATTCCGTCACCCAATCTCCCACCATGATAAAAACAGCAGGGTGAGCAAACCCTAAAAATAAATAAAATGTCTGAATTATGGGAAAGTGAAGGTTTTGCATTGTTTGATGATGCAGAGGAGATCTTTACACCTCATGAGTCCGGGTCACACAATGATTAGTGTAATATAAAGGAACATTGGGGAGTTTGTAAAATAAATCTTCTAACTTAGTAATTAAAATAAAGCCGTGTTCATCATCCAATCACGTGCAAGCAAAAATCCAGTTTTTTTTTTTTTGTTGTTATTGGGGTTCTCACAAAGCTTCACTTTATTCACTAAGCTGAACATTCACCAGAACTTCCATAAATCAATTTTCTAATGTAGATGATGGCGGCCATATTATAAAACAATTCCAAAACCTACAAAACTTCCATAAAACCCGCCATTCCCAACGAGCGTCCAAGGAAGCGGCATTCTTTTTTTCCCCTATAGATATTCAGATGGAAATTGAGGCATTTTCTCCGGGTGGTCTCAATTTCTGAATTTTCACAACAAAAGTCTTGAAGTCATTTTATAGTTTATGATTTAATTCTGATACATGACAAAGAAATTCTGTAATCTCTCCGCTCGGGAAATAATTAGCGTTACATCTGCTATAAGATTCAATCCATTATTATCAGGAGATGTTGGGGTCTGACCCCCCCCCTTATCACTGCGCTAGGAATGGACAGACGCGTCTAGAACATTCACTATAAATAGACCCAAATCCAGATTGATTCACTTTATTCCCGATCAGCCGCAAACCTTCCCGCGTCTCCGGCTCTTATTATCATTTTGTTCCTTATCAAGATGGAAAGTCTTTGGTGGTAATGGGATCCATATTACAGGGGATGAGTCACTTCCCGCCGGGTCCCCCATATTGGGATCAGCGCCGGGTCTGGGGATAATGGCCGGACTTTTCCTTTTATTGGATCGGCAGGGAAATACGAAGAGACACAATTGTGGTACCTCAGAGCAATGAAAGGATGAAACGAGGAAACCTCGCACAGGAGGAAACAGAAGAGAGAAAGAAGAAATGGTGCAATGACAGAAAATAAACTCCCGAAGAAAAGCAATATAGTGATAGATGAATAATATGTGTGAATAGCAATGATGAATAATATGTGTGAATAGCAAAGTGAATACACAGAAAAATAGAAGAATGCAACATACAAAATAAATACAAAATATTCATTGTACAATAGATCAGAGTGCAGAATAAAATAAAGTGATATCTATAATGTGAGAACAATAGCGACCCAAATATAATAAGATAAAAATGTGCTTATAGCTATGGTACAATACAAATACAAATACCATGGCAGACAACAACAACAATACTCTGCAAATAAATACAATATTCTCTTTAATAAAACACAGCTCAAGACAAAATAAATAAAATATCCGAACAGCAACAGAAAAAAATATTATTATGAGCTAACACAAATATAAATAACCTAAAACAGCAATGCTGCACCGCAGATAAAATCATGATAAGATTCCGTGCAGCACAAAATATAAAAAACATGTGAGCATGTAAAGTGCACCAAAGAATAAGAAGATAAATAATAAATATAAATAATAAAAAATAATATATATAAATAATAAATAAATACGACATTAATAAGCCAACAACCACAAAATAAATCATTTTAGTAAATAGCGATAGTGCTCCATAAAACAAAACCAATTATTCATTCTATAACTAATGTGTGAATATTGAGCTGGACACAAATCATCTAATATTCATTTCACAGAACATTCACAGAACCCAGCATGGTATCCCCATCTTTCACTCAGCAGACGATTTGTGGGTGCGGGGAGCTGGCACAGCGCTTGTGATGTTTCTTTCTCGTATAATCCTCCATAGTACAGAATATCCAGAACGGCAATATTAAAACCAAATCAAACCAATAAATATTGGAGAGTAACTTTCACACTGCCATAGTGTCCGGCCAGCTCCATTATTATTATTACACATTATTTCTATAGCGCCGACATATTACATAGCGCTGTACAAAGTCCAAAGTCATGTGACTAGCTGTCCCTCACAATCTAATGTCCCCCCCCATAGTCATATGTCATTATCACAGTCTAAGGAAAATATTTTTGGGGGAAGCCAAGTAACCTAACTGCATGTTTTTGGAACGTGGGAGGAAACCCACACAGACACATGAAGAACCTACAAACTCCATGCACATAGAGTCCTGGCGGAGATTCCTACCTGGGACCCAGCGCTGCAAAGTGCTAACCACTGAGCCACCGTGCTGCCCGACATACTCTATACTGACATCTGATTGGATTCCAAAATAAACATGGTGAGGACTGAAGTGAGCCCTGACGGGAGGGCAATGTGGGTGCAGGGGGGGGGGGGGGGGGTGCTGGGCTCTCACCCTACTTTGCACCAATTATTGATTTATATTTGGGCCGGTCTGTTGCTGTCTCCACAGATTTTGTTATTTTATTTGTTTTCTGTAAATGAGGAAGCAGCTACTTCATGTCATTTTCCTTTTTGTTTTACTTTTATTTTTATTTATATCGGTGCTCACAGTGCTGGGGGGGGACAGTGGTCCCCAATAAACAACAACAAACAGGATTATTAATATTAATAAACAGGATTTATATAGCACCAACATATTACGCAGCGCTGTACATTAAATAGGATCTGTGCACAAAGGGGACCACCGAACCCCCCAAACTCTATCAGTCTGCATGGAGTCACAATAAAGTGATATTCAGAGAACTGGGAGTGCTCACGTTTCTTCCATTCGGTTTATTTGGTGTCACCGTCACTTGTTGTCACTCGAGGGGTCCGCGCCGGATTCTTTGCAGGGGATTTGTTATGATCGCAGTGTAAATTTTTATTGAAATTCACAATCTGACAAAAAGGCGATGGGGGTTGGGCTGTGCAAAGTGAATGAGGCGAAGCCTTGCTGATTCATCCGATCAGGCGCTTTGTCACATTCCCTTGCATGTGATTGGATAATGTGAATTCGGAAAGAATATTGTAAGAAAAATAACTCCGGACAACAAAAAATAGAAATGTGAAAAAAAAAAAAATGAAATGATCTGCGGGAGACATTGAGCCCATCTGCTGTGTGAATGTTCAGCGAACTGGGGAATTCAGGTGAAACTGTTTACTTCAATCATCCAATCATGAATGTTTATTATTTCTTCTTGTAATGATTGGATATTCAGAGGGAGCTTCATCTTCTATTTTACCAAACCCTATTTATTGTACTGCGCTACATAATATGTTGGTGCTATATAAGTACAGAATATTATTAATAATAATAAACGTTCAATCCTACGTCTTATATAAGTGACCCCTTCCCCCCCAGACACACATTTCCTGGCTGTGACAGGTCCTCTTTGGCAGCGCGCTGTCTCCTGGCAGGATCACCTCTGACCTGCGGATTTAATTCGTAATTACAGATTGTGATCTGATTAGCGCTGATTGTTATAGTAACATTCACACGACTCGGCGGCGAGGGAAAAGCCGATGAAAAGTTGATTGGATTTGATGAAGCGGTTGGGCCGTCGCTGAGGATTTCATTAATAACGTTTATCCCCCTCTGACCAATCGGCATGTGGGCGGCGGAGGGTGAGCTCAGCCTATGAGACCGGCCGGCCCAGCGGTGACCTCACAGAGCTGCAATGTGGAGGATTAATTCCATCAATATGGCAGGGCCCCGGGGCCCTCATCCAATGAAATCATCATCCCGGGGGCTTCACACGTACACGCAGCGTCCCTTCCCAGCCGGGATTATCGCCACAAACTTTGGGCATAATATGGGGGCCCTCCGCACCCCACCCCCCACCACGGCAGAAATTAGTGAAATTTTTTGTTTTGCCAAAGTATCTGCGAAACGCGTCAAAAGACAGGTGAATGTACCTCTATGTGACCCATAACTGGATTTTAAAGGTCTATTTATGAATGTATTCACCCAAGATTCACCCAACTTTACTTATGTTACATTCCATGTGTGAACCAACTATTACTCACAATTTGCATATTTTAAATATATTCCATGTAAAAATATGGGTGAAATTTGTTGGGTGAATCTTAGGTGAAAATTTTGATAAGCAGACTCCTTGTATTCACCAGTTACAGCTCATGCAGCCTGTTTGCAGCCACTTCCTGTCTACTGGAGTTTCCCAAAGGTGACAACAGTGGGCCACATCTGTGTAATGTGAGCTGAAATGGCCACTTGTGGCCCCTAATTGAAGGCCGTGTGACGGGGTGACAACACAGGAGAATTGGGAGATAGAATTGAGGTTGTCACTCTATCCAGGAAGTGACACCTTATCATTCCAAGAGGAGTCACCCACCCCACGCCCACCACCCAATGTCAGTGAAAAATCCTCCCCACCCCTCCTATCATCTTCCTGCATAGAACCCCCCACCCCCACCAAGACCTCCATAAAAGAAGCCAATCAGCTCTTCTGCATTGCTCATGTGCTAACAGAGAGAAGAGTTCATCAGTCTGCTGCTTGTACTTTCGCTGTCCAATCGCTGGCTGGGGACCAGGGCCTGAAAGTGTTACTAAATTCAGGTCTCCTGACTGTGCTGTTCAGCAGAGCTGTGTAAATCACAGAGCTGGATGGATACACATTATGTGTCAGGCGATAATCCTCAGCGGGCCCTCCACCTGCTTTGTGGGCTCGGTGAATGTTCCCGGTAATCACAGCTGACATATTGACAAATCGGACATCGGGGGGTTAATCGCATTGACCTCCAATTTCCATTCCAGGCGAATCTCCCCTCCGACTCTGTGACCCCCAGCAATGGGAAGACATCTGGACCCAGAATCCCCTGACAGATGTGGGGTGGGGGGTCTGCACAATTCTGGCTATAAAGAGAACCTGTCAGTGACCACAGCTGACCCCTCAGGATTGGTGCTTCAGGGCGATGGGCGGAGCCAGCTGTTGTTACTTTGTATCATTTTTGTATCTTTCAGGAGTTTGGCTCCTCCCACTCTCCATTCATTCCACTGAGGAGGGGCGGGGCTACATCTGATGATGTCAAAGGTTAAGGAATCATTCTGAGTATTGATGATTGTTCAGATCCTACATATAATGAAGAGCTGATATTATACATGCAGACTGGAGTATGGGGACCGTGGGGCCCCTAAGAGGTCCTTCTAAAGAGACCCTGTCACCAACTTTATACAAATGCAGAAAAATCAAATATTGTAAATGTGTAGAATTTTCCATAAATATTGCACCAGCAATCTGAACTTTCTACATCTGAATAATCTCCTACCCAGCACAGCCCCCTCCCTCCTTGCATGTCATAGCCCTCATAGAGTCTAATGATTGTCTGTGCTGGCCCAGCTCCTCTGCTCCTTCCCTTCTCCTACATACATATTCCTATGCACCTGCTGGGGGAGGGGTGACAATGAATACCACAGAGCGACAGCTGTGAATCTGTTGGGGCTGCTGATGTCACATCCAAGGTGCTGACACCCAGCCGAAATCTTGGGGGTTTTCAGATATTTACAGAAAGGAGAATTTTACAGGTAAAAAAAACATCAACTAAAAAAATTGATTATAAAACCTGATTAGATTTAAAATGAGTGTTCTTTAGACAGGGTCTCTTAAGACAGCTCTGTAATTGGAGGAGAAGCAATCATATGACAGGTCAGGTGACCACCCTTGGTATTGTGTGCTGCTGGTGGAGGATAATGAGCGGGAGAGATGCCCCTGATTTCTGGGTGCACCCCATACTTATATTTATCACAATATAGGTGGCCCCAGGATTATTCATGATATAAAGAGGACCTGTCATCACGTGAGGAGAGACCAATAATAGGCAGGGAAGAGGTTGAATGGATGCTGAGAGGTCAGCGGAGGCTGAAGAGGCGGGGGAGGGTTTGCCTGGGGTTTTCTGCCCCCCAATTACAATACGTGTCACCTGTAAGAAGCAGCACCCGGGGTCCTCAGTACAATGGGGGTCACCCCGGAGAGACGCTGCAATCACTCCAGGGCCCAGCGACCCCCCCAACACACACACTCCAGGAATCTAATGACAAATTGCTTCCACACCGCACTCCAGCCGGAAAATCTGTCAGGGCCAAAAGTTAACCAACTTAAATGTTTAAAAAGTCATGAAATTCTGCGTTTCCGCTCCGCATCTGGATTTGATCAATATTTAGAAGGAGGCTACACAAGCAGAAATACACAATCTCCTTACCCAGATAATTCAATTTAGCAAATGAATCGCTTATGGCTCTGTCGGAAAACACATTCCACCCCGGCAAAATACCCGGCCATGGGGGGAGACCAGCGAAACCTCACCTGGCAAAACCCATTAGGACAGCGAGAAAGTGAAAACACTCCGACCTGCCACTTCACATTACGGATGGCTGCCCGGCTCTACTAACATTAAATCACATCCTACCCTATATAGGGCGGCCCGATAAATATAACCATACCGGCCCGCTACATGCAAAACACCCGGCCCACTGCACCCAGACCTCTGGGGAGATTCTGAGAAATACAAATAAAGGACAACTCCACCAAAAACAGCCAGGCAGAGTCATGTGATGGCCATTTATGTCTCTGCCCCTCCCACAATGGGGAGATTTCCCCCAGTAGTTTGTGTCCCCACAATGGGGAGATTTCCCCCAGTAGTTTGTGTCTCTGCCCCTCCCACAATGGGGAGATTTCCCCCAGTAGTTTGTGTCTGCTCCTCTCCTCAGTAATCCCTGACATTCAGATTAAGCTGCCACTGATGGCTGTCCAGTGAAAAAGGAAATCCCCCAAATTCTGTATGAACACTTCCCCCTATAGCAGCGATCCTGCTTATAACATGGGGCCCCTTAGTATAACTTTCAGGTCTTCAGGGCCCCCCTTCTATAATTATTATATCCACAGATCTCAGTATATTAGTGTGAGGGTCAGTGGGAAGAATTCCTCTTACATTGCTGGCCAGTGGGATGAATGTCACCCTTACAGAGAGCCATAAAGATCATTGGGGTCACTTATACTGACCTGAGAGGTGCAAACTGCTTATTGCTCCCTAGCGCCCCCTGGAGGAGCCCTGGTTTGGAAACGCTGATCTACGTGATAATAAGGGGTAAGGACTGAATTGTTTTCCATACGACGTCTCCTACAATCAGAGATTTGGATTTGTTTCCCCCAATATGAATCAGTTCATCCCATTGGCTCCTCTGCAGCAACATGGCGACTTTCCTGCTGGAGAGGTTTTATGATTGGTGGATTTTGCGTTCCCCAGACAGATCTGTGCGTGTTTTCCTAATACAGGCCATGAAATAAAGAATTTTTCCTCCGCCCCTCTCCCGATATTATATTTTATGTTCCGGAATCTCCGCAGCCAATCGAGAAATTTCCTCATCATCCGAAGATCAAATTCTCCCCAATCTGCTCAATCGCTTCCAAATCTGCCGCCAGGAATGTCGGAGGACGTGACCTGGCGACTCTGCGAGCCCGAGATGGACCGGCATTCCACCTTTAGTGCCGCCATGAAACATGGACCAGCGCCAAATCCATCCAATTCACAACAAATAATTCTAGAAACACATACTTTGGGATTTTCCCCATGGGGGCCGAAACACATTTATGGGGCCCGTCATGATGAGTCATGTGACTTAGAACATTGCAGCAATTTTGACGCACATGCCATGCAGCAGTAAAACATTGCTGCGCGTTATCCGATTAAAGATGGAATTGAGTTTCCCCAATGCAGCCCAAGTAATGCAGAGAAATGAGAAGGAGTGAATGGGGCCCCAAATGTTTTGTTGGTGGATCCATTGTACAATATGCGGGTCCCTGTGTCGCCAGCAGTGCTCTATATGAAGTTCGTAAATAGGAAAGAAATTATTTTTATTGAGTTTATTGCAAACTCTGATTGTACTATCACCTGAAATACTGTGGGGGGCGCTGGTACACTGGGGGCTAATTCCCCCAGGACCCCCTGACCCCTCAGTGGTAACAATAATCTGTTCAGGGTCTTTCCAACAAACCCAAAAATTTGGTTTAGATTAAATAAAAGAACTTTTATTTCCAGAAATGTTATTTTGCTTAATAAAGAAATATTCATTTTTGGGAAATGTTGGTGAATGTCAGCAGCTCATCCTTGTGGGAGGGGCAGTTACCTGATTGGGTGATTGTACAAAACTTCTGAGCAGCCCGGAGAGGACCAATAAAAACTCCTAATGAGAACATAGGGAGGTGCAAAGTGTTCTGCTGCATGAGGGCCCTAGAAGCCAACAGGGGCCCCAAGTAAGTTCTGCACAGGAGCCCCAATGTTGGCCACATCCACCACTGATGAGAACCCATAAACCCCGGGGTCTCCGCTGCCGCACACCTGACCATAACGAGGGGCCCCACCCTGGGAGTGCCAACCCCTGGAAATCCTATGCAATGACCCCGGGTTTCCCCCCACCACCTCCTCACTTTGCTGCATTGCCGCACTCTCTATAATACAATGCGCTAAGATTCACCGCCTGCGTCTAATATGCACCCCCTCCCCCGCCCGCCGTACAGCGCCGAACAACATTGTACAGCAATTCCAGATGTCCCAATTATTTCATCATCAGATCCTTAATTAGTAAGAATACGGCGAGCATTAATTCCGCACGATATTTCCAGATGGAGGCGTCCGTTGGGGTTCGCCGTATTCGCAGCGCCTGCTCAGTGATTTATTCTCCACCGCGCATTCCAGGCAACGTGCACCAATCACAGGACGACTGCTCTCCAGGGAAAGAACTGATTGGCCCCCTGTGATATCACAGTTATATATATAATAGGTGGAATATGGAGGCAGACTTCACTGGCTACATGCTTATTGCAGATCAATGCTTGAACCATACACAGCCAGGTAACCGCCATGGCAGGGAGCTTTTCATTACAGAAACCCCAAATTCTGCTGTAAATGTATTTATGGACAAATTGCCTCTGGACAGTTATATTTTTTATACATTTTATTAAACTATGAAAATAAAATCTTTGTTTCAGCTATCAGCATTTTATAATCCCCTCCTTACCGCCATCAATTCCCAGAGCATTACTCTCTACCAATGAAATCAGAGCAGTCATTATTTTTGCTTTCAGACTGCCTCTCTCTAACTGAGGCTCTGCATTGAGCAGAGGGGGAGGGGTCACAGCACGGAGGGGGAGGAGTCAGTGCCCAGTGAAAGTTGTTATCCAATGAACAGGTGTTATGTTAAGCCTGAAAACATGTGAGGAAGATCTGCAGCGCCACCTGATGGCTGGAGATGGTAAAGGTGGAAATGTATTTTATAAAATAAAGTTTTTGTCCCGAATATAAATCTTTCATTTCCTATATGATGGACCCGGCACCAATGTCATCCTCAGGCTTCTCTCTGCCGGTAATTTGATCATTTTGCCCCGCAGGCAGCAGCCGGTGTGGGGCAGGAAGAGCTCCGATTACCTCCACACTGGAGAAAATTAGCGCTGATTAAAGCCTTTCCCGCACGCAGCGCTCCAGGTGAACGCCTTGATTGACGTTGGGTGAATCTGTTGTGCCGGGGAGGAGATCGGGGCCGGGAGGTTGTAATTTAATGCAATGCTGACAACCGATTGCTTCCAGCTTGTCTCCTCTCATCTGCAGCAACGAGCGTCCCCCGCACCGCACAGAGAGTCCCCGGCTTGTCAGGAATAATAACAAGGCCGCATGGACAGATGGAAGCCAATCACCATTCATCAAATCACAGGAGGATTCACCCGGCCCAAACACGGCGAATCTGTGGCCAAAATAATCAGAGGGGAGAAAAAGATTCACCATGACCGTACGGCACAGAATACGGGTTCCTGGGGTCACCCTACATAGGGGGGCAAATACAGCCTGGGGGTCACCCTACATGGGGGGGCAATTACAGCCTGGGGGTCACCCTACATGGGGAGGGGGCAATTACAGCCTGAGGGCCACGGTACATGGGGGGGCAAATACAGTCTGGGGGTCATTGTACATGGGGGGGCAATTACAGCCTGGGGGTGATTGTACATGGGGAGGGGGGCAATTACAGCTTGAGGGCCATCGTACATGGGGGGGAGCAAATACAGCCAGGGGGGTCACCGTACATGAGGGGGCAATTACAGCCTGGGGCTCACTGTACATGGGGGGGCAATTACAGCCTGGGGGTCATTGTACATGGGGAGGGGGGCAATTACAGCCTGAGGGCCACCGTACATGGGGGGGGGGCAAATACAGCCTGGGGATCATTGTACATGGGAGGGGCAATTACAGCCTTGGAGTCAAAGTACATGGAGGGCAATTACATCCTAAGGGTCAGGGGGGGTCACCATACATTGAGGGGGTCACTGTACATAATTACATAGTAGGTTGCAGTGACCCCCCAGGCTGTATTGGGGGGCAAATAACTTGGGGTCACCTCACAGGAGCGGTCACAACAGGAAGTGAGGGAGAATCCCCTCTGTGGGGTCACAGACCTTAAACCAATCCCCCACTTCATACATAACTGAATACAATGTCTGGGGTTTGGAAGCTTTAAAGGATAACTCCGGATGGGGAGTTTGGTGAGAAATTTGACTTTTGGGCCAATTGTACTAAGTTGTAAGTTTGAAAGGCGGCAGATTCCCAGTAGGGGGGGGAGGGGTATTGCTATTCCACCACCTATTCCTGGAACGTCTCCTTTTGTTGGAGGGGGATTTGGGGGTCTGGGCACATTTTACCCCTCGGTGGATTCTTCTGATATAGATTTTTCTTTATGATTTGCAGCATCCAATCACTGGCTGTCCCCAATCGGCATTATTCCTGGATGTGGTTGCTGTGGGTTACCGCCCTCCACGTGTCGGTGTTGATTCTCCCTTTTGCCCCGCGGGGGCTCCGCCCTGGCGCAGATGTTCCCAATCATTGGCTAATAGGAAGCGTCTGGCGATCTGGCAGGACAAGAATCGATTATTGATCATTGCAGCCGTCGGGCAGATCGCAGGAGCCGATAATCCTCAGACAGAAGATAAATTGGGGCCACATGTGGAGAATCCTGGCCAATGGATGAGTCACCCCGGCCACAGAGAGATCCTGGAGGGAGGGAATGCCCAGGTGCCGCCACCATGCAGTGCCAATCATATATACACCCAGCTGTCAGTAGGTGGCCATTGAGGGACTCTGACCACTCCCTGCCTAACCTGCAGCCATGGCAGAGGGATTCCTGGCCTCTGATTGGGCTGCGGACATCACATGGAGGGGCCAAGCTTTACAGAAATGTATTAATCTTCTGATTTACTTTCCATAGAAATATTTATACCACAGCAACCTGCTACACACCAGCTGAAAGATAAAATCAGGCTGGCAGTGGCTGGAGATATGATGGGCAGGGAGGTGTCACCAACATGATGATGGTCATTGTGGAAGAAATCCCTGCGGCCAGAGCAGCAAGCATGCAATGATATCTGAGCAGGAGATTTGTGTTATGCAGTCAGAGGCTGCTGGTTGGTCACTAGTTCTGGCTGAACACTAGAGGGCAGCAGAGTGGCTGCAATGTCAGCTCCAGCCTATAAGAAAACTTTATGTCCCGTGATTCCCTAATATTATTAATATTATACAGTATTTATATAGCGCCGACATATTACACAGCGCTGTACAAAGTGCATAGTCATAGTCAGGGAAGTCAATAAACCTAACTGCGTGTTTTTGGAATGTGAGAGGAAACCCACACAGACACAGGGAGAACCTACAAACTCCATACAGATAGTGTCCTGGCTGAGATTGGAACCTGGGACCCAGCGCTGCAAAGGCCAGAGTGCTGACCACTGAGCCACCGTGTATGATGGATTGGGGGGGGGAGGGGGCTGTGCAGGAATCCTAGCTCTGATAAGTGGTGTCACCCTTCTAATGACCCCATGGTGGAGGAGGGCATTTTTTTTTATTTCTTTCTCTTCTATTTTCTGTTTTAAACAGACAACCTTACCTACTGCTGCTTGACTGAGAGGGTGCAAAACCAACCCTGACCGCTAGGTGGTGACAGAGAGAGCTGCTGTAGTCATGTGACCTTTCTATACAATGTGTGGGCGGAGTACACATTGGCAGTAAGTACCTCAGGGGCGGGCCTATAGAATACAATGTATAATATAATGGAAGTTATCAGATTTCTCACTAATCAATAACTACAGAAAAGGAACTCTAGTATCAGATTTACCCTAATGCTGCCACTGGGGGTTATTTTGTTATTTCAGCAAAAAGTTAATGTGAATGTGTGCTGTG
>NC_092871.1:508123-508590 GCF_032062135.1 Pyxicephalus adspersus | reverse complement strand
ATCTCTGTACAGTGTGACCTCAGATCCCCTGCCGACCAATGACAGCCTGCGGGCATTTCATTCCATTGTTGTCACTCCCCCTCATGGAATCCCCCAGCCAGGTCAGGTGTGCACACAGAGTGTCAGCTCTGCAGGCGAGGAAATGCTGCCATTGACTGTATAATATACGATGGCCAATCAGATTCCAGCTCTGCGCCTCACACATAAATAGAGAAAGTTATTGGGGAGATAAAGAAACTGAGGACCAAAATCGTCCAATAAACGAGGAAGGTGGGGTACCATGGTGGGTGACGGGGGCACTGTGTGTGTATGGGGAGCACTATAATTGGGGGGGGCATTGTGTATAGGGAGAGCGCTGTGTATTGGGGGGGTGCCGTGTATGGGGGAGGCGCTGTGTATTGGGGGGGCACTGTGTATGGGGGCACTGTATATGGGGGGGCACTGTGTAATGGGAGGGCGTTGTGTAT
>NC_092871.1:506878-508086 GCF_032062135.1 Pyxicephalus adspersus | reverse complement strand
GGGGGCCACTGTATATGGGGGGGCATTGTATATTGGGGGGCACTGTGTAATGGGAGGGCGTTGTGTATAGGGGGAGCTGTGTATGGGGGGGCGCTGAATATAGAGGGGTGCTGTGTATGGGGGGGCGCTGTGTATCTGGGAGGCGCTGTGTATGGGGGGCATTGTATATTGGGGGGCGCTGTGTATGAGGGGCACTGTGTAATGGGAGGGCGTTGTGTATAGGGGGAGCTGTGTATGGGGGTCGTTGTGTATGGGGGTCGCTGTGTATGGGGGTCGCTGTGTAGGAGGGGCGCTGTGTATGGGGGGCATTGTATATGGGGGGTGCACCCTTCGCTCCTCAGCCCAAATGATCTTTTCAAACATGATTAGAACTGTTTGCAAACACTGTCAGATCTGCAGCAAGAATGCGATGTAATCCAATCCGCTCGTTAGCTGCGGCGGATGGCTGCGAGGATTTATAACGATGTTAAATGCTCACAAACAATCCTGGAGATTTGAGGATTTCATAATAAACTTTTAGATTGGAAACAAGTCTGAGATATAAATCTATGCAGAGCCGACAGAACATGACTGCGTATCATCCGGCGTGCTGGCAAATCTCTGCAGCCAATGGGCTTCATCCATACAGGAGGAATGATGAGTCAGCACACTCTGAGCAACCAATAGGTGACAACCAACCCTAGGAGATTAACCAATAGCAGGACAGGAAATGTCACATGTGTCATTAACCCCAGGAAGCACAATGTCCAGTAGGAGAGGGCAGCCAATGTCTATCAGCAGCCAATCACAAGCAGCGTCAGTCCGTCATGTGATCAGTTGTAGCCAATGTAGTGGAAGCTGAGTGCTGATGTCCCTTTATCTTCTTCGTGTTTCTGCCAGAACAAAATCCGGTCACAATTCAATCCTTATACTGTAAATGACTTCCCGTGTTAAGGGACCAAACCTTTACAGTTGTCCCCAGGACAGGAGAAGTGAGGAAATTTTGTAATGGGGACACCTGGCCTGGTGACAGCTGATGGGGGATTTTACCCATTTTATGGAGATATACTCTCACTTCCTGTTGTGTCTGTAGTACAGGAAGTGAAAAAAATTGAGATAGTCTAATCACCTCCTATGCCATTCCAGTAGGGGGTGCTACACCTTGCGGTCTCCACTGCCAGGCCCTGGTCCAGTAACTCTGGAGGTGAAAAGTCCTAAAGTATAACCCC
>NC_092871.1:504818-506523 GCF_032062135.1 Pyxicephalus adspersus | reverse complement strand
TAGGTGAACAAAGTTCTGATCTTCACTGTACCATCTGATCCATTAATGACTATAAGAGGACAAAGAAATGGCGACTCGTTATTCGTCACATCGATAAATCGTTATTAGTAATGCGGCTCCTGATTGGTTGGGTTATATATGGATCATTGGATACAATATTTGGGAAGAAGGTGCGGGAAGGATCGGATTATTTTCTCATTTGACTTTCCAGGCTGATGTTCGGTGGCAGTGTTGAAGTGCGTGTTGTTGTGGCCCCTCCGGACGCCCCCCTAATACTTCCTATCTCCCTCCACATCTGTGAGACGATTACACGCTGCAAACAGAAACTGGATCCTCCACTTCAGAACCGCCTAACGGGCCGGGCGCGGACTCAGCAGTCCTCCATGTAAATAACGCTTCAGCAATCGGACAAATTGTTTATCCCGCCGTCACTCACGATTATCCTCCCCGGAGGAATGAAAGGAGCGGCAAATAGGAAACGACAGAGGTCACGCCGGGTTACGGCTTACACAGCGGTGAAAAGCAACCGAGCGGCTGAGGAATTAGCTGTGTTTAGGGAGAAATCAAACATCAGCGACCGACAATCAGCCAGAACACGGCCGGAAAATGAGCAGAAAATCACGAAAACCCAACTCAGAGAATTCCTCACCAACATGGCCCAATCTACAGGCGAGCTCAGTGTACAACACTACACAATATGTCAGGGCTACAGTCATGAGAGTAAGGAAGTATACCCTATGTCAGTCCCAAGGTTTTCAGAACAAAGCACAAAAAATCTTCTGGTCCTAAAATTTGGTAAAATCCAACCTTAGATCACCAACACATGACATATGCGTGGAAAAAGTAAATACCCCCCATAGGAATGAAGGGGGTAAATATCAGCCAGGTGCTGCCTATCAGATGCATTGATTGATCAGTGTGGCGCCCTCTATTGGCAGGTTGCAGCATTCAGGTGTGTGTTACTGCAATACCAAGGAGGAAAGACATCAGCAATGATCTCAGAGAAGGAATTGTTGCTGCTCATCCACCTGGGAAGGGTTAGAAGGTCAAACATTCCATCATTCTACAGGGAGAACTAATATTCACCATTGGGAAACATTCACCACAGTTGTCAATCTTCCCAGGAGTGAACGTCCCAGAAAATTCACCCCAAGGTCAGACCGTGGAATGCTCAGAGAATTGAGGGAAACACCCCAGACTCTACACGTGTCGGTTAGCACTTTACATGTTCATGATTGGATAATGACAAAAAGACAGAACACGCATGGATTGTATGGAAGGATTCCGAGGAGAAATCCTCTTCTCTCTAAAACGAACATGGCGGTACAGGTTAGATTTGTACACAGATTTGACACAAGAATTCTGGAACAATGTCCTGTGGACGGACAAGACTGGAATAGACATGCTTTCCATAATGTACAGTGCAGGATGGTGAAAACCAAACACAGCATACCAACTGTGAATCATGGTGGGGGGGGGATCATTTGGACGTTTTAAAGCCACGGGACCTGGGCACCTTGCAGTCACCATGAACTCCTCTGTATAGCAATGTTCTAGCCACAAATGTGAGGCCAACGGTGTGACACCTAAAGCTTGGTCGAAATCGGGTCATGTGACCGGACCAGGATCCCAAGCACACCGGCAAATCTACAACAGAAGGGCTGGAAAAGAATCAACGCACTGAAATGGTCCAGACCTCAATCTG
>NC_092871.1:502089-504150 GCF_032062135.1 Pyxicephalus adspersus | reverse complement strand
CTGGATAGACGGGGCAGCTGCAGTGCAGAGATTACATAGGTACATAGGATGAATAAAGACATCAAGTCCAACCCCTAGGGAAATAAATATATCCCAGATATCAAATCCTATCAGACATAGTTGGTCCAGAGGAAGGCACAAAAATCCCCGGGTACAATTTGCTCCAACAGGGAAAAAAATGTTCTTTCTGATTCCATGAGACAATCTGATGTTCCCTGGATCAACAAAAACAAAGCAATGAACAGAATTATACAGCAGATCAGTGTTTATCAGCCAGAGGGTTCTGGGGGTTCCTTGAACAGTTTGCACCCCTCATGTCAGTTCAAGTGACCCCAATGATGTGTAAGGGTGACATTCTTCCCACTGGCCAGCAATGTAAGAGGAATTCTTCCCACTGACCATTACTCTAATATACTGTGATCTGTGGATATAATAATTATAGAAGAGGGTCCCTGAGACCTGAAAGTTATTTCCAGGGTTCCCCCATGAAAACAAGTTCCAAAAACACTGTAATAGGTGGACTGTACCATTTCCAATGTACAATACTGACACCTATTGGTCAGCATGTGAAATGCAGTATACAAATCTGAGCTCTGACCCAGAAATGTAACATTATATTTATTTTCTTTATATAATAAAAATATAATATATAAAATTATTAAATAACACATTTAATGTTCCCTAAATATAAATATATATCATGTATGTAAATATTGATTGGTACTTCAGCCAGCAGGTGGCACTGTATTTACTATGTAGATCAGATGCTTCTTGTTTACAAAGCTGATTGGCTGAGGCGCAGAGTAGTAGCTCCTCCTTCTGCCTTTATCAGCCCTTCCTCCCTTCTCTGACTCTACTCTTTCCTTACAGTTCAGTGACTCCGCCCCTACAATCTTGCTCAGGTCATGTGAGACATTTAAAACAATTCAATTAGAGAGAGATAGTCTGAAAGCAAAAAAAAAAAAAAAATAGGAACCTGACCCAAACCATGGCAGCTTTCCCCATGTCCCTGTCCTCTGCGGGTGAAAATGCCAATTCCCTGGCTATCAATTCACTGAACACAGATAGGGGATTCTGAGTTCTTCCTTTTCATACTCAGATCCCACAATCTGTCCATTATCATCCTCAGAACCTACCGAAATATTTTTATGTTGTTTTTAGATGGCCATACAATGTGCAGTCTGATTGTACAAGCAGCGGAGCCACACAGAAAGGGGAATAAATCACACAGATTGGAGGGGCGGTGGAGAGGAGGACCCCTACAATAAATAATAGTAGAAGATGCAGATCCACACACAATCAGATGTATTAACCTATCTGCCCAATCTATCCAACCCAGCTGAGCAGGTTGTATAATTAAAAGAGGCCCTGTCACACCAAAATCGTCCTGATTCCCTCTCTCATATAGGCTGTGCTGGGACTTGTAGTCCTTATTGACTATCTACTTCTCAAGCTATGTACAGACACTGCAAAGCTGTAGATAATCATAATCGCTCATCTCAGAAGAAAATCCACAGTGTGTACAGAGGTCCCCCAACATTGTGAAGAGATCTGCTGGATCATCACTGGCTGGGAATTGCCCCTGTCATATATAGAGGGGGGCACAGCCGGGGGTCTCTCGCTCAACTTCTCCCCTTCCTTCTCCATAGAACTCAACAACATTGTGTGCAGAGATTGATCATTACACTGTGACATCTCTAACTTGTGGCTAGGACATTTGTTCCTTATTCTTGGAACTATAGTGTGTGCTGGGACTTGTAGTCCTTATTGCCAGTGTTTTGGTATTTTCCTGGGATTTGCCGCAGTTCTTTTTTCTAGCAGGGATGTGTGAAATTTCCCCACTTGATTTCATAAACATTTTAAAATAATACAAACTTGTAACTGCAATTTGAGTTTTTCAATAATAATAAAAATGTAAAAAGAAAAAACTAACAAAAGAGTAAATGTTAGAAATGGGTTGAATAGCTCCTGTCATTCTTCTATTCGTCCACTAGATGGTGCTATGTCTACAGGACTGTGAATGCAGGATCAGACATTGGTTGGATGTGAATATCTGATACT
>NC_092871.1:482671-502035 GCF_032062135.1 Pyxicephalus adspersus | reverse complement strand
AGTTTGTTCTCTGTGCATGACAACTGCTGACCACTGTGTACATGAACAACAAGCCCCCTGCAGCTATTATCAACTGTAAGCAACCTTCTGTTGTCAATAGTTGCTGAGCATTCCCAATAATTGAGCGCAGGATCACCGCTTGCTGACAGTGGATTTTTGTGGTGGTGCTCTTGGTGGTTCTGCCTACATTAAAGGGCCAGCAAATGTGGTGAGCTTCAGTTTGGTTTCTGCTATTTTCAACCCAACATTTTGTGCAGATTGGCAGAGGAAACCTCCTATAGAGCGACAATAGTGGTTGTTATATTGTTATACAGGCTTCATATAGCGCCAACATATTACACAGCGCTGTACATAAATAGGGGTTGCAAATGACAGATGAATACATGGTGGTAAATGTGGGCAGGGCTAGTGGGTGAGAGTTCCCGGGTTCCCTTGGTCATCTGTACCCCAGGGGTCCACCACCCTCCATCATTGGCAGTAATTCACACACAAGTGCCTGGGGAGGGGTCTCGTGCCAATAATAGTCAGGGCGGGGAGGGGGGCTTTTCCAATGTTAAATGAAATATGTCCTGTTAGAATATTTTGCTAACTTATCATCTGCTGGGAGCTTCATGTCACATGACCTCGGACACACCCACTATACAGGCGTCAGAACCTCAGGGGTGGTCACATGATGGCTGCCAATAGAAGGATTCGGGGGGTTCTAGGTGATTGGGATATAAAACATTTTTATATTTTGGCAGAAATTGGGGAAATTCATATTCTAAATACCACTGACAAGAAGATCTTACAGACCCCGCTCCGACTGGCAGCAGAATAAAGTACAAGGTGGAAGTGGACATTTCACTCGCCACTCACAGGTGCGGGCCCTCAGGGGCACATACATGTAACACCTCACCACCCTCCCCACTCCTATCATACCCAACGCGTTTCACCCCATCCAGGAGCTTCACCATGGAACTCCAAGTGAATCTTATATATTTTATTATGGAGACATTTTTCCATTTCACTGTTACATTGGTCAGGAAAAGATTCTGTTTGTGTATGGGTGGGGTGAATAAAGACGAGATCTTGTGAAGTTTGCATGCACAGGCAGAGCCAACTTTGTTCTGGCATCATTTGGGGTCACCATCCGCTTCCTCCACCTCTCTGAGTGGATGAGATCTGCCGGCGGTGGATTGGTGGTCTTTGGCAGATCCCAGTATGGGGGACCCAATCAGCTCCTGGCAATGGTGCAGCATTGTGATCAGATTTGTGCACAGCCGGCCGGAGTCACCCCAGGGTAGGGCCTCAGTGCCCCCCTCTGCCAGCGCATTCATTCTGTATTTATGGCCAGCTCTGTATTGCAGGACATGAAAGTCGCTGCATCCATCTGTCCGCCCTCTCATACATTGCAGGGTAATTGCTGGATGGGATCTGCCAATGGCGATGAACAGTAATTAGCAACTTAACACACTCGGAAAGTTTAATTACTCCCGACCCCCCATATAGACATCCTCCAAATGGATGAGGAAGGGACGGCTGATATCGGCAGAGCCATCAGTGGGATTCCCAAATGATCAATAATGTTTGGAGAAATCCATAATGATTGGAGGGTGAGGACTGGGGGGGGTGGGGTGAGAGACCTGCGAACCGATCCATGTGGCCCTTCAGATATACCCCCCCGTGTTACATTAGGGACCCCTGTGTGGCACCACAACACCCAGCAGTGCCTTACCATGAGTTGTGCATTGCAGAACATCGCCATAGTGTATTGGGGTGCCATTCAAACACCGCACATTGACAAAGTGCAAACCCAGAATAAAGCAGTCAATCTGACATTCAGTAAACATTCACGGCAGGTGAATCTTCCTAGTGGTAACATGCGACATTCCTCTCTGGCACTGTTCGGGGTTGCGGTGCACAATTTTAGGAAATACACCGTGCCTCCGACATTAAACGCTTGCTATGTGAATTTCCCCGCTTTAGGTATATACCCGCCTCCGCAGCGTCTCCAGGGTGAAGTTTTCCACCCAGGCAGCCAATCACCCCCTTCGTATTCTCCGCCGTCGGTAAAATATTCATGACAACAGATGGCGCTGAGCCGGATTAGCTGCGATCAGCCTTCGTTAGCAGGAATATGTTACGCAATAAAGCGCAAGTTTCCCTGAATGCGCCGAGCTGCATAACTCTGCCGGGCTGTAAAGGAGACTTATGTTTAATAATTACGTTTTATGGTTCAGAGCCGGGAAATAAACGATATATGGCTGCCGTGCCGAGGGGGAATGAATAAAAATCGGCCCACAGGGACAATACACAGGGAGAGCAGCCAGGTGCACAGGGAGAGTGATACACAGGGAGAGCAGCCAAGATAGAAATGGGTCAGATCAGGGGAGAAGGGGAGCTTTGCCTGACTGGCTTCTGATAACTGAAGATAAAGACTTTATCACATACAGCTGACGCGTTTCGCAGCAGTGTTCCACTTTCATCAGGGGCGAAAATGAAGAACGGGGGACACCACAGGAGTCAGAGTGAAAGGTGCACCCACCTCCATAGGCTTTGGAAGTGCAGGGCCCCTGAAGACCGGCACTATATTGTACAAGTATGCCATCCTTCGTGCATTTATTAGGACCAGAATGGGGGGGGGGGTGAATGAGGGGGTCCCTGGATCTTCGATCGCCCATTCATCTTTCTATTCTCAGCCCATTTGTAGGTCTCAGCTCCATCAATCACAGCTCTCAGCGTCAGATAAAACTACAACCACCAAACCCACCGACTACAACCAACCGTGTGATGGGAATTGTCATTGTCACAGCCAATGAGGAGGCCTGGTAATGATAAATAGGGGGAATAAGGGGATGAGGGGGATTGGGCTCCTGGGCTGTCATACTGGAGGGGGTTGCAATGGTGAGCAGAATGGGGCCATATATACCATGTCTTAGGGTGCCACTGGAGGGCAGCACTGAGCCAAGGGTATTTTGCATCCTTCAAAGGGCCAATGGATGTGCTGTGGTAAAATACTGATCCCTAACCATGCAATAACCCCCCAACACTGCCTTCTGCAGTTTAGAAGACCTTCCTGGGAGGACTCACTGGTTTGAGGGTCAGGAATGCAGTACTTGGCATAGGAGTGCCATCATCCAGGGTCGCCATCTTCTACCCGGAATGACGTAATTACTGACGGAGCCACAATCAGGCTTCCTAAAAGAATGATTGGATGCTCTTATGCAGTTTGCTGTTCCATATTTCTGTGACTTTGTTCAATATTCAGATTATTATTAATTGATCCCCCCCCCAGGCAGATATGGCCCTCCAAAAGATGGACGTGGCTTTCTCAGTCAAAACGTCCCCCCCCAGAGATAGAGAACACATGGTTGTGCCATGATGGCTAATCGCCCCAGCGTCCCCCCCATGCCAGAGATGGGCATACTTGGCAGTACCCCCCCCCATGCCAGCAATACATTGCCATATGCCCCAGTGCCCCCCACCCATACCAGAGATAGAAGGCCACACACTCTTGTGCCCCCCCCCCATCATCCCGGTGAATGTACACTCTATAAATAAAGTTGGGATGGGGGAGATGAATCATCACTAAGACGTCTGCGTTCTCGTTTACTAGAAGAGAGAGGAAGGAAAAAACAATTACCGCTGCCCTTTCCTTGCCTAGCGCTCGCTCAGCGCCCTCCCGCTCTTTATTCACGTTCGCCATGCGGGGGGGGGAGTCGCTGTTTGTATTTTATTTCATTACTGACGTGTCAATCTTCTTTGAAGGGAAATAAATTAACGCTGAAACCTAATCCGCTGCGGGAAAAACAAAAAATTCCTTTACGCGCTTCGCTTTCTATGTTGGCGCGGTTTATCAGCTGTACGCTCAGCGCCCGACAGGTGAATTGTCTGCGGAGTCATTAAGAATCAATTCACCATAAGGTGTGTGGTTAGAGAACCGATATTGCTGCAAGAGAATTTCAGAGAATTGCCCTTGTAATTGGACGAAGCAAACAAAGAGCCAATCTGCCGTGTAAAGCTGGCGGCTCATTGGTGGTCGAGTCAGTGGCCCCCTGGGCCCATCGGGGTGATTTATTTGTCCTTAGACCTCTATGTGATGTGTATTTGCAGCATGCATGGGGGGGGAGCTCTGCTGAGGAACTGAATTACTCCATCTCAGAGCTGCTAATTGGACCATTTGTATGCCGACTGTGCAGAACCGCAAGCTTTGGAGTTGCAACAACATTTTCTGTATTGTTTTGGCCCAAATAAAGAAATTCACAATTGTTGTATTTGTTTATTTCTCAGATTCTCTGTTAGGTCAGTGTGACCCTAGCTGTGTATTTTCTATAACTTATATTTAATGACATCCAATAGTTTGATAATTTTCATTTCTTGTTTGGTCTTAGAATGAAATAAACCGATAATGAGTGAGAAAAGCAAAGATACCGCAACTAATGATAATATTAACAATAGTAATACTTCACTGTGAGCTGATCAATGAATCAGCGCCGCCACAGTCGCGGTCAGCACCATTAGGAAGATCATTATTTTACAAATGTATTAATCTTATAAAACAATTCATATTAATGGTCAGCGGGATTGAAATGATGAATTTAGGGTTCCGTGAGGTCCGAAAGGTTACGGACCGCCGATCTATGAGATCATTGTGTAAGGATGGGTGGGGGTGGGGGGTATCCAGCTATTGCATTATCATCAGCCAGGCCTTGCATTCACACATCCAATCAGGTTCCAGAAATACACAGGGATCCTGCTGGAGCCGCCTTTACATTGGAGAACTGGTGACCAATCCCGTGCTAGCTGGGAATCTACTTCAGGAGTCATCATCAGTCATATTAAAGAGGACCTGTGCTTTCATCTGAATAACCTCCCATGTGTTCTCCATCTCAGCAGACGATTGGACTCTCCAACAGAGGAAATAAATAACTTAGTGACCCCATGTTCATAATATTCGTCACAGGCGAGAGACGTGCGTCACAGAGGAGGGAAATGAGCAGCGCTTCACCAAAACTCACTGGGGAATCTTTTTAAAGAACGATGAGAAATTTCCTGTACGTACGATAAGAAAATCCATCTTATAGCGTCTGATACATAAATCCTGTACATGGAAAGAGGGATCTGACCATTCTGGGACATGATATTATATGAAGTTAGTTGACCTCCATTGATGTATTTATAAGGCACTGAGTTATGGATTCTACAATGGATGGGTTATTCACATTTGTGGTGCACATTCACCGGGCAGATTCACCTGCACATTTGTCCAATATAGACACATTCATACACCCAGCATTGGGCTGTCATTAGGATATTCATCTCTTATATAATGCGGCCAATGTTATATCAATAATCACTCTATGTGAGGTGTCTCCTCCGTCCATCATTCACCCCTCTACAATAGTGAATTGGGAGTGTTGGGGCCCCTGACACACGACGCCCCCTGGTGACAGTGTTGTTGAATAACATTCATCTCAGTCTGAGGTGCCAGCGCGGTCGGTATTGGATGCCATCTGTGGGTAGAACTGTGCCAGCCCCTGTGGGGTTTCCCATCTGACTCAGAGCTTTGCCAGATACAGAATCCGAGGATTGTACAGGGAAGGGAATACAATTTATTCCCTGCATACGGCCATCAACCTATCAGTGGGCACCGATCATGTGAATGTGTTACCTTTAAAGAGGAACTCTACCCCTGAGGAGAAAATACTGCTGGTATGAGAGGCAGCTGTCTAGGGCCCCAGAATATTTGGGCTCCCACACCCAGCCATACATATACCCCATACCCCATACATATACCCCATACACATACATATACCTCATACACATACATATACTAAATACCCCATACACATACATTAACCCCATACCCCATATACATACATATACCCCATACCCCATGAACATACATATACCCCATACACATACATATAACCCATACATATACCCCATAAACATACATATACCCCATGAACAAACATATAACCCATACACATACATATACTAAATACCCCATACACATACATTAACCCCATACCCCATGAGCATACATATACCCCATAAACATACATATACCCCATACATATACCCCATACACATACATATACCCCATACACATACCAAGTCCAGGAACATTATAGGGGTAAGGGGTAATATAAAGGGGCAGGATTTCTCATTGCTGGGTATTTAGGGTATATTTTCTCCTTATAAAATGAGCTTTGTTAGATCCAGACATGTTCGTATTATCTCAGCAAGGAATGATGGAGGATATGTGTGACTGAACCCTGAAATATAAGGGGCCCCCCATTACCATGTTACAGATATTTGTGCCCCCCCCCCCCGTCTGATGAGCAACAATTGCCACGGCTGAAGTCTGGGGAAAGTCCTACTGGCTCCCCCCTCCCCCTCTCCATCCCCCCCTTCTGTTTCTCTCTCTGATCCACCTTGACTGAGTGACGTCACGTTACCATGGTGCCGGTATTACGCTACACGGGGGGGGGATATTTCAGCACCGGATCTCAGCGGACAGCTCACTCTACTCAGCTACGGAACCGCAGAGCCCGCCACGGAGCACCGAACCCGGCCCACGGCCCCCTGGTGGAGGGGTATAGAGGAGCACTGCCCCCTGGTGGAGGGGTATAGAGGAGCACTGCCCCCTGGTGGAGGGGTATAGAGGAGCACTGCCCCCTGGCGGGAGAGCGGAGGACATCAGCAGGTTGGGAGCAGCACAGAGCAGAGTGCAGAGAAGATTGGTTGTGTACAGGAGGAGCCCACAGACTGCACAGGTAAGTGGCTGCATGGGACCCCAATATACCCCCCCCCCAAATTCCCAATCCTGTACTTACCCTTCTGTTCCCTACTTACCCCTCCACTCCCTACTTACTCCTCTGTTTCCTACTTACCCTTCCTCTCCCTACTTACCCCTCTGTTCCCTACTTACCCCTCCTCTCCCTACTTACCCCTCTGTTCCCTACTTACCCCTCCACTCCCTACTTACCCCTCCATTCCCTACTTACCTCTCCTCTCCCTACTTACCCCTTTATTCCCTACTTACCCCTCTGTTCCCTACTTACCCCTCATTCCCTACTTACCCCTCTGCTCCCTACTTACCCCTCCATTCCCTATTTACCCCTCTGTTCCCTACTTACTCCTCATTCCCTACTTACCCCTCTATTCCCTATTTAACCCCTCTGTTCCCTACTTACCCCTCCGTTTCCTACTTACCCCTCTGCTCCCTACTTACCCCTCCGTTCCCTACTTACCTCTCTATTCCCTACTTACCCCTCCATTCTCAGACATCAGGGACCCAAAGGAGGGGTAATAGGAGATCCTGGGGACCAGCTGGGGGTAAAAAGAGGTGAATACCCCCATAGTCTGATATACAGAGAAATGATCAATATTCCCCTATAGGGGCCCCCCCACATTATTGGGGCCCCAACAATCACAGGGTCACCCCATGTACACTGATAGGGATGGTAGGCAGAAGAGCTTACAATCTAATGTCTGCTCATGCTTATAATACACATGTGCCCTCCATTGGGGCAAATAATGAGTTTCTGGCAGTGGGGGGGTTAGAGGGGGCGGAAAGCTCCGAGGATTCCCCTCCAGCCAGCGGAGGAATGTTTCTCATTGTAAATCCGATGAATGACGCAGCGTCTGACGCCAACACTCATATCTTATTTTTAGCATTTCATTCTGCCAGGCCGGCCAATCGGAATTCACCGGTGTGTGGGGGGATGGGGGGTGACACCAGAAATTGTAATTCTATAACATGCAAATATCTCACCGACATAAAGAGAACCTCCGGGGACCTGGGCTCAAAGGAAGGCAGCAGGGCTGGTTTTAGGGTACAGTCAAAGGGGTAATTGCTCAGGGCCCCAGTAGGCAGAATGGCAGGGGGTGCAGGGACCATAGATTGGCAGGGGGTGCAGGGACCATAGAATTGCAGGGGGTGCAGGGACCATAGAATTGCAGGGGGTGCAAGGGCCGTAGAATGGCAGGGGGTGCAGGGACCATAGAATTGCAGGGGGTGCAGGGGACCCCAGGTCAGGACACGGCTTTGTATATTGGACAGCACCAGATAAAAGTTCCCTGGTATTGCGGGCTCTGCAGTGCCTGGTGAGTGGCGCAGTGGCTGCCAGATAATGGTGAATAATATTGTTACATTGTATTTCCGCCATGTGAATGAGACTTGGGCTGCTTCCAGGCCATACAGAGTGGAGTCTCATTCATTGGGTGACACCTTGTACAGGGCAGTGTCCCCATCAGGACCCCACGACACATCTGCTCCCTGGCAGTGACAACACTGAGAGCGTGGTCACCCTATACCAGGAAGTTCCTGAACTTGGCAGGATCGTCAGGGAATATTTCACTGGAAGCTGCAGATGTAAAAACATGGAACGTGCTATTAGTTTATGAAAGGAGTAGTCACTTATCACTGCAAATAGGGTGAAATCATCCAATCATGTGCAAGAAAACATTGTGGAGGTCGTCAGTCTCTGCTCCTTCAATTAATGGGCCCCTGTGTGTGTGTGCTGGGCAGAGGAGGAGAGCGCCGCCCTGGAGGCCCCAGGATAGGTAGTGGGTTTGGTGACAGCGGCTGATGTTCTGCATGTTGGATGTTTCCCGCAGAGACGGATGTGACACAATAATGTGACTTTATCTGAGTCTCCATTCTGCGTCTCCCCCCAGGTGGCATTGTCACATGAGTCATCGGATTCATCTCGCAGCCTTTACCCAGCGCCAGCCTCTGTGGTAAGTGACATTTACCCCTCAATCACATTTCCTGTGTCCAGGGGGCAACTGGGGGCACTTTGAGTTACCCATCAGGAGCCCCATAGAGCCAGCTTATAAAGGGAATGATTATTGGTGACAACAGAACATAAGGAATGAGAACTGGGGACACCTGACCATCATGCCCACCCTATGCCCCAATATATGGAGACCCCTCTGTACATGATGGGGTTCAGGGGAGGGGTAATCGTGCCCCCCCCAGCCTTGTGCTCACAGATTGGTGAAGAGCCTTTCCTGCCCCTCACGCTTCTATTACACAGGATTTATATAGCGCCAACATACTATGCATCGCTGTACAATAAATAGGTGTGGTGGCCAGGTGTTCATACATTTATGTCACTGTCTGTATCTGTCTGTCATTTGCACCCCTATTTAATGTACAGCGCTGCGTAATATGTTGGCGCTATATAAATCCCGTGTAATAATAATCACAGATTCTGCTTAGATATTTTATGGTCAGACCGGAGAATATTGCAATAAGACAATTATCCTCAGAAAGGTGATCAGTAGAATTGGGGTGCAGCATGAGATCTGCAATGGCAAACTGCCCCCCCACCAGTAACATTCACATGGCAGCACAATAAATAATTGCCCCTCCTTGTTCAATGTTGCCCTGTGGACTTTGCAGCTATATCAGTGATAATAATCATGAACAATGCGATACAACAAGTGAATAAAATACACAGAATGTCTCACCCCCCCCCCCCCCTGCACACAGCAGGCTGACCCTGGGGGGCAATAGGGCATCTGTGGGTGAATTTTCGGGGGCAATAGGGCATTTGTGGGTGAATGTACACTTTCTGCAGGTTTTTATGTTGAGATGTTTCACCTTTCATGAGATTTGCAGAAGGGCCGCCCGCCTACACTCCCCCGATAGGGACGGCCATTATGTGTATTTCAATCTTCTCCAGTGGGCCCCAGCTGCCCCTGGGGCCCCGAGGTCTGACAGATTTGTGCAGCCTCTCTCATTAACATGTAATTATCCAGATAACTATGCTGCGTACACCTGGGAGATCAGCCTGTTGTTTCTATACTGTCATCGGTCCCGGAGGGCAGGCACCAACTTTAATTCTATTTCTTTGCTGCAGGCGCAGATTTTATTGAATTTCTCCGACCAGCACAGCAGATTCCATGGAGACTTCCCGGCTTTTTAATGGTTAATAATGGTGTCACCCCATCCCGGGTGTAATTCTTTTCACTTCCTGTCCCAGAGATTTCATAAAATGACATTTCACCCTAATACCCTTGGATTATCAGACATCTGGGGGTTCAGTGGGCTTTGTTCCCATTGGTTCCCGATTCACTCGCTGGGCTTTTGTTCCTTTGGGCAATGATAGAACGGAGAGATGGCAGACAATCAGTGATCTGTGCTATGCATGCACCCCGTTCATTCTGTGCCTGCACCTTGGTCAGTTCAGATCTTACATACAATCATTATTGTACAATTTCCCGATGAGACTTCTTCATACTCTGACTATTTATGCCATTTAACAGATTCGCTCCATATCGCTTGGATTTCACCAAATATTTTTATTTCCTGCAGTTGATCCGCTGACCGTCCACCATGACCGACCAATCCGATTGCAGATTCAACAACCTGACAGAGGATCAGATCACCATCCTTGACCAGGTCCTGTCTGAGGTCACTCCAATCCACGGCCGGGGCAATTTTCCCACCATGGAGGTAAAGCCGAAGGACATCATCCGCATGGTGAAGGAGCAGCTGGTAGAGAAGGATATCACCATACGGGACATCCGGCTGAACGGCTCCACGGCCAGCCACATCCTCATGCAGCACAACGGGACCAGCTGCAAGGATCTGGATATCATTTTTGGGGTGGAGCTCCCGGGGGAACCGGCATTCCAGACAGTGAAAGAGATTGTCCTGGATTCCCTCCTAGATTTCCTTCCTAAATGCGTCAACAAGGAGAAGATCACGGCTCTGACCATGAATGAAGCGTACGTCCAGAAGATGGTGAAGGTCTCCACCGACCACGACCGCTGGAGTTTGATCTCTTTGTCCAATAACAGCGGTAAGAACGTCGAGCTGAAGTTTGTCCATTGTTTGCGGAGACAATTTGAGTTCAGCGTTGACTCTTTCCAGATCATCCTGGATAACATCCTGGACGTTTATGCCGAGAAAGACGGCGACCTGATCCCCGATTCTTACCCAACCGTGGTGGCCGAGAGCATGTATGGGGACTTCAATGAAGCAATGGAGCACCTGACGTGTAAACTGATAGCCACCAGGAATCCAGAGGAGATCCGCGGGGGCGGGCTTCTGAAATATTCCAACCTCCTAGTACGGGACTACAAACCAACCAGCGAGACCGAGCTGAAATCTTTAGAACGCTACATGTGTTCCCGATTCTTTATCGACTTTCCCGATGTGGCCGAACAGCAGAGGAAAATCGAATCATATTTACGCAACCATTTCATTGGGGAGGAGAAGAGTAAATACGATTATTTGATGACTCTGCGCTCCGTGGTGAATGAGAGCACGGTTTGCCTCATGGGACACGAGCGCAGGCAAACGCTGAACATGATCACCATTCTGGCGCTGAAAGTTCTGGGGGAGCAAAATATCATCCCCAACGCTGCCAATGTGACTTGTTACTACCAACCGGCCCCTTACATGAGTGACAGGAACTTCAGTAACTACTACATCCCCCAGGGCCAAACCATCTACTATCAGCCCTTCCAATTCCACATACACATGCAGAGCGGGCTTGTGTAGCGCCCCCCACTGGGGAGTAAACTAAACACTCTCCTGTGATATGACTACTTGTTGTACAAAGTATCAATTGATGTAAATACCTAAGTATTTATTATTCTCCATTTCACCTGTACAAGGCGTAATTGTTAGGCGCAGAAATGCCGCTACTGATACTGTGATCCTGATACAGACCGCAAAAAATATGTGAATATTTCATTGTTCGATGAGTAGCTTAGTGCCAATGTTAATGTGCCATAAAAAAGGGACACAATGGTGAGGCCGTGTCACGGGACAAAGTAAAATTAGGAGCAAGTCCAAATGATGGCTCCTCAGGGGAGGGGCCTGAATGAGTAGAGAATATACAGGAAGTAGAACAGCCAGTACCCTCCAATCACAAGCAAGCTTTTCTCTGTACACTGGAAGCTGCTTTGTGATTGGTCTTTATAGAATTTTGCTTATCATTGCTGCACACAGTTTACATGGGAATTTGTTTGGACGGGATTTGGTCCCTTGCTTGGTCTTTATAGCTTTTTGTGGTCCCACCAGACAGATGGGCCCTGAACTATGCCTGCTGTTCTGAGTCCCCTCTCTGCTGTGCATTTTTATGGAATCTTTGTAGGGCTCACTAACCTCCTTCACTCCACCCCAACAATAAATAAGGTTCAGGTCGCCCCCCCCCCACTCTAATCCTAATTTTGTACATGAATACTCCATCCATCGCCTTCCTCCATTGGACCGTCTCCTAAAGTACCCTCGGTGTCCAATTTAGCATTTTTTTCCCTGGCCTGACTAGTGCATTACAGCCTATCAGTGGCTCCGTGTCATTTCTGAAATGTTCCAAATGTTGATAATGATCCCAAGCCTAGATATGACCCAGAGATCTTCCAGATGTCACCAGCTGACATGAACCAGCAGGGGGAGCTCTACTATGGTGGGTGCAGTAGATGCAGCAACTGTTTATCGAGGTCTACCAATCAGAGTTTAGGGAAGGGGGGGCTAATATTGTGATATATTAATCTAACTTTGGGAATTTATCTCACAATATACCGGCATAATTTACCCCATCCTGGGGCAGACAGGTCACAGCTCAGATTATTGTACATTATTACTGATTGTATAACAAGATTGTTAGAAATATTTTGGTGGGGTTCCCTGGGGGCTACAAAACAAATTAGAATCACCTTCAGTCTTCGAATTTCTGGGTCATTTACTAGGAACAAGTATGTAGCCAGTGAAGGTAACTAATACGCTTATTTGTTGTCTTTCTGACTCAGGAAAGCAGAATTATCACAAGGAGAGCTCAGCAATGACAGCGGAGTTCCTCTTAATAGATTTCATTTAGGGTTATTATGAACCTTCAGTAGCCACAGTGGGTTTGGGACAGGTTTAGAGGGTCTCTTAAAGCTGCCCCACCCCCTCAATACCCCCCATATTGTAGCTCCTCCCACTTCCTCTGTCCCACAATGCTTTGTGAGCGTGGACCTCATTGTACTGCACTACTGTATATGTCAGTGATATCTCATCACTATTATAAATTGTAGGAAATGTCAGATGCTACTCTTGTCCCCATCCCCCATTGCGTTGTCACTTCATTTTCCATCCTGAACTTTTATGAATCCGGAAATGTTCTGAGTTTCATTTTGTGTTTTGTGTTCACCAAAGACGAGTTTGTTCACTAAAGTGCCTCACGTGATCATCGAATTCCAGGGACAAATCATCCTAAAGGAGGAGCTCCGCCCCGCCCAGGGGCATCTAAACTGCCCAGAGAACAATAAAAAGCCCCCTGAACTTTGAGCCCTTCCATGAACGATGAGCTGTCATGGCGCCTCCTAGTGTCCAAGTGCCTGGTTCATCTTCTAATCAACTTCTATTATTTGTCTCCCAATGAAAGTGTTTTGTTTGCTGATCCTGCCAGAAACTTGTTTGATGATTACTTCCTGTGCTTGTTTGTGCTGCCATTTTATCAGTTGCACTGTCCCCTTTGTGGGGGATCTCCCCCTGGTTATATAGCTGAGAAAGGGAGGTGTTTAGTAGTCCTATTCCAGGGTGACAACTCCAGTTCTGCATAGATATTGTGATTAATGGTTGTCACCCTAGGACAGGAAATGTATTACTGGCAGGATCACAAGGTGAAAAATGAAAACGAATGCAGCTGCCACATCTAAGGCCTGGTTAGCTGCAATTCCTGACATTCCTGGCACCTCATACAGGTAAAGGAGGTGACAGCTGATTTGTATATAGCCGAGTTCCTGTTGAAGTTTATTTTGAATATCTCTGTTCCATGGTGTCAGATGTGATCGGCCTGGAGGATCCTCCTCTGCATTATATTGCATATTGATCATGAATTTGTGTTGTGTCCCCGTCATGGAGAATTGCCAAACTGCTGTGATAAAACCAATTGTCTGATATGTGATCTTTGTGTTCAAATGGGAAGAAATATTCGGATGTGAAAGATAATTATCGCAATTTCCCCCAGCCTTGTGCTCCGTATGTACAGAATGACGAACCCTGAGTGCCGGGGACACGCAAACTCCCTGTGCCAGGGACACGCAGACCCTGAGTGCCGGGGACACGCAGACCCCATGTGCTGGGGACATGCAAACTCCCATGTGCCATGGAGACACAGATCACCGCTGTTCCAGGGTCATGCAGACCCCCTGTGCCGGGGTAACGCAGACCCCCTGTTCTGGAATCACGCAGACCCCCTGTGCCGGGGACACGCAGACCCCATGCCGGGGAAACACAGACCCCTTGTGCCGGGGACACGCAGACCCCCTGTGCCGGGGTAACGCAGACCCCCTGTTCAGGAATCACGCAGACCCCCTGTGCCGGGGACACACAGACTTGAGTTAATACATTGGAGCATTGAGTTATGGGCTGGGTGACTGCCAGGGTGTCAGGGGAAATTTGTCGTAATGGTCCTAAATGTTGGGTGTGGCAATGCAGGAAAATGTGGTCAGTAATATGGGGCCCTGCAAACCCGAGGGCCCTTATAGATGCCTGTCATGTCAGAATGTGACCTGTGTGTGGAGAATTATCCTCCAAGCTGTCATCTTCATCCTTCCTCCCAGCCGGGTATCTCAGCCTATCAGATCTCTGGATTTGTGATGTCCATTTGTTTCTGTTAATGACTCACCAAATGGTAACTCCAGCCTGAGGATGATGATGACAGCCCAGAGCCTGCACCTCCCATACCTGGTCACTGGGGGCAGCACCTGTACTCCTCTTCTGACAGGTTCTCTTTAATCATTCCTCCTTTTTCTCAGTCTTTCTGTGGTTGAAGTGACACCTCTGTTCTGTGGAAATCTCAGGAAAATGCCGAACGCTTGGCTTTGTTTGATGTGAGATCGTTTATTAAAGTGGCGCCTGTTCCTGGCAGGGGAATGAGTTGGGCGCATCCAGTGTGACAACCGTCCAATGGGAAAGAAGAACAGTAACAACATAGATGAGGGGACAATTCCAAAGGCCACGGGGCATCCAGGAAATGCTGAGATCTAGTAGATCAGGAAAACAGATCCAGTGTATCCAGGGATCTCACCATGGAACCCGGAATATATTGGGAATCAAATAGAACAAACGTGTATGGGTAACGAGGAGATCCAGATAAGAAATGTTTGACACAGCAGACAATTGTGGGATCCAGGAGATCCAGAGTTCACCAGATCGATCTTTCAGAGTGAGGTATCCAAATGATTGAAAAAATGAGATCAGGAAGTCACTGGGTCAGTCTGTATAATACCCAATATATCAGGTGGATATATAATATAGGTAATAGATAATCTGGAAGAAATGGGATCCAGTAGATCAGAAATTCACTAGATAGATCTGATAGGGTAATAAAGATTTCTAATAGCTGTGGGAGAATGGCATCCAGTACAGGAATTGTTTATGCCCATTTGATGGGTTAAGTACGAGATCCAGTAGATCTGGGGTAGTAGAGACAACATCTGGTAAATTAGGGACTGGTGGGATCCAGTAGATCAAGCATTGACTATCTGGTCTCAATGGAACTAAAAAGTTGGATTATTGGGGTGATTGGACAGTCAGAATGATACAAAAACACTCCATGTTTTATGTAGCAGCATCACAGGCAGCACTTTACCCCCTGTACTGGGAATTTACCCAATGTTCTGAGAATTTACCCTATGTTCTGGGAGTTTATCCCTGTACTGGGAATTTACCCCCTGTACTGAGAATTTACCCTATGTTCTGGGAATTTACCCCCTGTACTGAGAATTTACCCTATGTTCTGGGAATTTACCACCTGTACTGGGAATTTACCCTATGTTCTGGGAATTTACCCCCTGTACTGGGAATTTACCCTATGTTCTGGGAATTTACCCATTTACCCCTGTACTGGGAATTTATCTTATGTTCCAGGAATTTACCCCTGTACTGGGAATTTACCCTATGTTCTGGGAATTTACCCCTGTACTGGCAATTTACCCTATGTTCTGGGAATTTACCCCTGTACTGGGAATGTACCCACTGTACTGGGAATTTACCCTATGTTCTGCAAATTTACTCCCTGTACTGGGAATGTACCCCCTTTACTGGGAATTTACCCTATGTTCTGGGATTTTATCTTCTGTGTAATGTGAACATTTCTGTAATTTGTCAGATTTTGAAAACAAAATGATTTATAGAAGTTGGAAATAAACTTTTACAATGAAAGTCACCCTTCCTATTTCTTGACTGTGTGTGGCGCTATCACTGGAAATGGGGGTCCTCTGGGGACCATAAGTGTCTGATCCGGCCCTCGGCTTGGCCCCGTCTGGGAGGAGTGATCCCACAATCTTGTTATACCTGTAACTAACCTTCAGACAGTAAGCAGTGTGTGGGGGAGGGGGGGGGTGCAGGTTGTTAGATGATCTGTGGGGCCAATCGTGTCCCATTCTGATGGCAGGGATGTCAGCAGGTCTGAAAATGTGTGTGCAGTATTAACACACCATGGTTACATTTAACACAATAGGTGTCTGTATTTCAGATTTTTATTCAATTTCTTTCCAGCAAACATATTAGGAATTGCAAAATTCCATAATTAGCAATTGCTGGAGAGGTATGGAATGTGTAGGAACATGACCCAAGCAACAAAAAAAAAGTTAAAAAAAGAGTCAAAATGTACAGTAAACTCCCCCAGATGGATAAATTCCGGATAAATGTAGTTTCTGGTTGCTTGAGAGTTACTGTTATAATTCTATAAATATAAATAATAGAAGCATAATACCAATCCAGTATGACCAGTTACAGATTCACCTATTGTCAGATGAATATACGTGTTCTGTATAATCAGAATGTCACATGAAAATCACAAGCAAGGATTAGGCAGCAGTTATGAAAAGTCCAATAGTGCCCAGCCAGTAAAGCAGTAAAGGTTCTAAACATGGAGGTGTTAGGAGAATGCATGGGAGCTGCGCGAGTAATGCGCAGAGCATCCGCTTACTGACGCAGAATGCATGGGAGCTGCGCGAGTAATGCGCAGAGCATCGGCTTACTGACGCTTACCAAATTTAAACTCTTATTTTTTGGGGCCAGGTAACGTGCCGGTTGCTTGAGAGTGCGAGTTGCTTTAATTCCGGATAATGGGGAGTTTATTGTAGCTTAAAATCTTTTCCATTGTAAATAATTCCTGCAACAAATTTTGCTTGAATATCTACATTCTACAGTTATTAGACCAGAACCAAATATTATTCAGCCCGGATTTGTAGTTTGCCCAAATTCAAACAGCAACTCACCTTGTGCCCCATGTGGAGGTCTATCCAGGAATATTGGTAATTGGATGAATTGTATCAGTGGATGAATTGTAGTGCAGCTTTATATCCATAGCCTTGTACAGCACTCACTAATAAATGAGGGTGGGGGGGTAATTACAGATGGCGTGCCCAGACCTGTGCCAGTCCCTGGGGTCACATCAGCCCTCTGCACCCTCTACATGCCTGATACACGAGGATCACACCGATAATTCGTTTTATTAATAACTTCGCTATCTCCAGGGCTCCTCGGGGTGGAATCCTTCAGATCTCTGTCAGAGCTAATATAGGAGAATTCCGATTGTTTGTGCCCACCCTGCTGAAAAATCACCAGGAGTCATTGGTAATCTGTCTTTCTGCCCACCCCCGCAGTGAGTGCAATGAGAGTGACCCCCAATGCCATGGGTTATACCTCCTGAGCCAATCATGTGCCCTGGTTATACCTCCTGTGTAAACCAAGTGCCCGTGTTATACCTCCTATGCCAACCATGGTACCAAGTTATACCTCCTGTGCCAACCATCTGCCCTGGATGAACCTGCTGTGCCAAACCATGGGCCAAGGTCTTACTGTGCCAACCATGTGCTCGTGTTGCACATCCTATAGTAACCATGTGCCCGGGTTATACCTCCTGTGTAAACTATGTACCCAGGTTATACCTCCTATGCCAACCATGGTACCAGGGTATACCTCCTGTGCCAACCATGTGCCCGGGATGTACCTACTGTGCCAAACCATGTGCCAAGGTCTTACTGTGCCAACCATGTGCTTGTGTTGCACATCCTATTGTAACCATTTGCCCGGGTTGTACCCCCTGTGCCAACCATGAGCCTGCACAGACACCATACAAAGAATCTTCATGATTATTGCGCTGACAATATTGATGGAGGAGAACTGATAACAATCGGTAATGATAATCTCATATAATTCATTATTTTTAGTCACAAAGAAATATTTCTAATATTAGGAAATCTTCTATTCATCCAAAAGCAGCTGCAAAGCGAGCTTTTACCTCCGTACCCACCTGTGCCCAATGTTCTGAGAATTCTTTTTTATGAATTATTTATTTCTAATTGAAACGTTGGAAATATAAAGCAAAAAATACAAACATGAAATATTGAATTATGAATTAAAAAGTGAAAAAGGTTTAGATATTCAACTTGGGGTGTCACACATGGACCGAATATAAATTTATGGCAATCAATATTTCGTTTTATTATTATGGGGGGTAATTATGGGGGGTAATTATGAAATCACAGTATAGTATACGTGTTCAGGCAATGGCTGAGGGTTTGCATTTGAAATTACTTTACAATATTAATAATAATAATATTAATATATTTAAGGGGAATATTCGTTTTTTTTAGGAAAAAGAATAATGTAAATGGTAATGTTACCTTCAGAATCTGGAAATTGCAACATATTGTCATATTGTATGCGTTGTATGTTTTGTTGTATTGTGTTTTCTATATAACAAAAAAAAAAACAAAAAACAAAGGGAAAAACTTCACTGGTGTCAGATCACAGTAATATCCCCAGCATTGGAAACACTGACCCCCCCCCCATAATAACCACCCCAAGCATTAGTTAGTGACCCCCCCATCTATATTGGTGGTCTGTGATAGTGTTGTTACCCCTCCCCCGCTTCCCCCCACACACATTGGCGATTAGTGGAGTTTACTGACCAGATATCGGATGGAGATCACTGTCACTGACAGTATAATATCAGTGCTGGATGTAGGAATGCCGAGAATGCCCAGCTTCTACACCCAGTAGGGGGCGACAGCACAATTATTTTACAATTATTTGGGTTCCCCCCTCCCATGGCACTGGGCAATGCCCCCACACTCAGTGCCAGGCTTTCCATGCCAAATATTCGGAATTAAATAGGAAAATCCTCTTTTTGACCCAAAGACCTATTGGGGTTCACCACAAACTAGGATTCACAGACCTGTGAATATTTCAGCCCCAGAAAACCTGCAGTGACCTGCAAAATCCTGACACCACCACACACATTACAGCCGACCAATCACCAACGCTGCATGAAAATCAGAGAGCAACGCAGCAAATACCCTGCGGGAGGACTCTGCTCCTTCCTCTATAACTCTCCTCTCCTGAAATACTCTGC
>NC_092871.1:472674-481611 GCF_032062135.1 Pyxicephalus adspersus | reverse complement strand
GGTGACAGATGTTATTTTCTTCTCCTCTAATAATTATTTTCCTGGAAGTTTCTCATTGATGCAGCTGCGGTGAAATCTTCCTCGGTGATCGTTGACGTTTATGTCGCAGTTTCCCTGCGGGGGATTGCACCCTGATTCGTGCGCTGTAAAATATTAATGGGGCTCCCTGGCAGCAGGCTGGGATCTGTCAATATTACTGATGTTGTTATTTCTCTGTCAATCTCTAATGGCTTCATTTCCACACTAATACACAGGGAGCTTCTCTCCATTCGGATGCCCCCAGCCGGATCAATAAACCGGTGACATTGATCTGTTATCCTGATCAGCCGATGGATCCGGCTCAGAACCGATTCTGCCATCCCCAGATTGGTGATAATTGTGCCATGATTAACCCTTTGCTGGGTAGGATGCAGCCAGTATAAATACCCCAATCTGCCCGGATATTATTCCCTGGTATATCAGACTGGGAGGGGCCACACTCGGAGCCAATCAGATTTTAGGGTAATGCACAGTGCTATTAATCTGCCACTGGCTGAGAGCAAGCAAAGCAGTGAGTGTGATAGCCAATAGGATTTGGGGGGTGTGTCCCTGACCAAGCTTTATTGCTTGTCTGTTCAGCATGGGGTGCCGGACTCTCTGGCGGTTTTTACATTTTGATTATTTTCTGTCGTCCTGGAAACAAAGCGTTTCTAGAAGATTTCTGCAGCGTTTACCGATATCATTGGCGTCAGGCGGTGAGTCATGCAAAGCCTCGCAGTGCTAACGCCATACACATCGTCATAGTGACGACCCCGCCATTGGGTCCAAAACTGCGACACCGAGATAACCGAGATAACGCTTCCACGCCGCCAGGATAGCGCTGCAATCTGCACCCTGGTCACATGACCACAGTGACCCAATCACTGAACACAGAACCGGCCATCATCATAGCACTTTAATTTTTAAAGCACCAACATACAGCATAGCGCTGTACAATACACAGGAGATGCAGATGGTAACTCTCCACACATAATACACGATAACAGAGCGTGTACAATCTGTGGCCGCGTCCAGATGTTGGAATATCCGTGCCATGATTGTTTGCCATCATTTTTGTGCTCGTTTTTACCTCGGTCACTGAAGAAGTTCTGACATGGAGCATGCTGATTGGAGGAGAGACTACAGTGACAGAGGGGTGAGCCTATCATTGTGCTGACCTTCCTTCCGCTGTCCAATCACAGGCTGGGAGCGGGTCTCAGGGGGTGGGGGAGGTAAATCATGGTGTTGGTTAATCTGCTTGAAAGACTGAGGGCGTCTAGTGGTGGAAAATAGGTAATGCAGAGGACAGCTCTAGATTAAAGGTAAGTATTAAAGTGATGGCTGCATTTTATTTAAACTAATTGTCCATTATTTTCATTTTAGTCTAAATTTAAACTCTTTTTATTGGTCCGAGTATCTTCCCCGGGAAGTGGCCCTCTTCTGTTACCTCCTGCAAGTCCAATAATTCGGTGTCCCATCAGTTGCTCTGCATTATCCACCATTGGACCTGAGCCCCCGCAGCACCCCCATGACCAGCCTGTATCCAATTATAGACCTAAACCAATCAGATTATTGGATTGGTGAAATCTTTGTACGTGGAGGGTGAATGGTGTCCCCGGATTGCGTCCCCCTTATATTGAGGAATTGAGTGCGAGGTGCGGAGTCCCTCCGTAATGTATTCGCAGTCACTGCCATGTTAACAGGCGGGTGATGCGGGGGGTCACGTAGGCAGCGCCCACCAGGCCGCAGGACGTCACGAGCACAATACGGGGCGAGCGCTCGCTGGACGCCTCTTCACAACATAATTGCCTGGCTGGGATTCTGCAGCGGCCGGGGGGAGCGCGGCGGAGTTTGCATAAAATTAATCTAATTAATGGCTAATGAGTTTGATGGCGACAAACAAAAGCGGATCCTTCCAGCCGCTCGGAGTGTGCCGCTGAACGCATTATGGACATTGTTCCCGTAATGTGACGTCTGCAGCCGCCGACACTCTAATTATTATTCATTAGGCGGCTGATTCATCGCGCAATTCACCCAAACTATCCATCAGACCAACCAACTCAGGAAAAAATCTCTCACTGTGGGTGAAAATCTCTCATTGTGGGTGAAAATCTGTCATTGTGGGTGAAAATCTCTCATTGTGGGTGAAAATCTCTCATTGGGTGAAATATACCCGGTTTTACCTAACCCTTACCTAGGGCGGTCCATATGCAAACACAGCCCGCTTAGGAACGCCCACTCATCAAGATATTTGCATAGCTCCTCCTAAGACCCAGCCCCCTGCTTGCACCAGGGCTCCTCACAGGTGTACACAGCACACTGCTAGCCCCTCCCACCTGCTATGATTGGCCCGCATTGCACAGAGAAGCACAGAGACCCAGTGATGACACTGAAATATGAAATGTAATATTAATTGATGATGATTTATATGGCGTGGGGGATGGGGAGAGGTGAAATCTGAGCAGATCAAACCTCGGCTTTCACAATTTATCCGGAGCAAAATGTGAAATGATGGGGGGAGGGGGGGATTCCATACACGCTAAATGTGACACAGGAGTCATTGTCAGACATCTGCCGCCTCGCGCGTCCCTCACATACGTTATTGCTGAAGCAGAATATTCCATATGTGCGGAGATATAGGAGAGAGATGGAGGAGGAAGTATGAATGCAGAAAATCCATCCCCATGTCCATTTACCCCCCCAGGGGCAGCAACCAGGGGGAGGAGCTGCTGACACACATCGGCCCCATAAAACTGCAAATCACAGGAAGAGTCCTCCTTATGTCGTATTGTGTTCACAAATGTCTGACACAGATCAGCCTCTGGTGTGACCGCATACACAGTTACAATGCTGCATTCCAATCACTGGAAGAGAGGAGACTGAGGAAATACTTCCTCCTGCCTGCAGCTGACTGATCACTGTGGGGGGGGGCTGGAGAAATGCCCTCCCCTGCCTGCACATAGGCCTGGTCCCACCCCCCTCCCAAGTCTTCCTATTGGCTGCTGAGGCATCATATCATAATAAAGCACCAATGGGGAGGTTTCCGATTATTTTTCTTTTTCTCTATTGGTTCATTTTCAGGTTTTTGTCACCCAATGAAAACACAAATCCCTCCACAGAGCTCAAAGCTGAACAATGACTTCCAATTTAATTTCTTGGTGGTCACAAAGGATAGAAATCCACATTGATGGCACAAAATGCCTCTAAAATCTCTGTGATTGGCTGACAAAAGTGTCAGTGACCCCACCAATGGGCTGTATATAGGAGCAGAACAAGGGGAGGGGCCTGACTGACCCGCCCACTATAAGGTGCAAGCAAAGTCCTAAGGGAGGGGGCGGGGACAGACCAGCCGTGCACCAGGAGAGACAGCAGCAGTGAGCGGTCTGTGTTACAGGAAGTAACAATCCATTCATTTCATGACACATCCATTGCACCGAGCGCTATGTGGGATGGGGCCCCGGGGCCAGCGGTGACAAAGGGACAGAAGACAGATGATAAGTGGGAGGATTTTGTTAGTAATGGCCGGTGGCATTGTGAGCGGCAGGAGGGCGATAGGAATCCTGTGAGAGAATTCCGGAATCGTGACATCCAAACACAGAAATAAGAAAAAGATGTCAGCAATCCTCCCAATCCGGGCCAGATAAAGATGGCAAATATGTGTCAGGGGCCCCAAATGCACTTCCCCTGCATTGTGTCAGATTGGGCCCTTGAGAAATTGGGGGCCCTAAGCAATTTGCCCCACCCTAAAATCAGCCCTGGATTTTGATTACATGCAGGGGGAGGGGGGGGGGGGGGCGATGATGTCACCACACATGCAGCCTGTGATGAGGAGGCCACCGCATGTAGAAATGCCTCCTGAGGGTCATGTGACTGTTGTGGGGTCACCCGGCGCCAACATTAAGATAGAAATATAAAAACCTCCATCTCAGTGTGAGACTTGTCTGCGACATTCACCATTGATGAATCCCAGGGTGAGGTTTCCTCATTGGTTTGCAGCTGGGACATCACTGCCAAAATCTCCATTAGACCGGCACCAAGATACCCGACCACCCAGCAGGCTGGCGCTGTGACCTCTGGCACCCATGGGTGTCCTGCGCGTGTTGCCTGGGTGCATGGGACCCCAATGGAGGTTCTGCAGGCTTTGCTGGCTTGAAGCTCCAATCACCTTCGATTTGATCCTGCCAGATATTAGTTGTGACTTCTGTCTGCCCAATCATTCGGCTTCATCTGCTGGCTGCCCTGGCCTTGGATTGGTCAGTGACTCTGCCTACCCATCGCCTGTCTTCCACCCAGGAATTGCCCCAGTCCTGTGGGGTCACTCAGCCATCTCAGTTTCCTCTGGTCATGTGATCCTGGGGGCCACAGTACAGAAAGAATTTATTGCCCACTAGGGGTGAAAGTCAATTACCCCATGGGGTATTTAGGTATAAGTTTTGCTGGCCCTGGGTGAGCCCTCAGTAACACCCCATAACATAAAAGAGGAGTCACTGCTCATTCAGCTGTGTGTGTAATCTGAGCTTCAGCTACTGAGCTATATAAACACCATACAAATCTAAATCAATTCCTGACACAACATACAGGGAGCTTTCATCATCAATAATCCAGGGACCCCGACACATCTGATTCTGGGGCCACATTCTACATTCATGGCCCCGCTGTCTCCGCTTCTACCGGGAAATATTTATAAAGAATTCAACATTTATACTCAAATCTGATAAAAACTTTACACAGAACACCGGAGCTCTGGAATCCCACCAATCACATATCGCCTGTAGGTGGCGCTGTATCAGCGTTTTATTTTTATACCTCCCGCAGATATTCTGAAGGATAAATGCCCCCTCAGTGCAGGGCAGGAATGGCGACACAGAGAAGATTTTCCCAATCACTATGTGTGAATGTTCTTCTACAAATCATACCAATGGGAGGAAATAAAGAGAAAGCAATCATAAAACTGGATAAATAATAATTATACCCCAAAATATCAATAAAGTTAATACAAACCTGTCAATAAGAATCCTCTGAATTATAAGAGCCAATCAAAGGCAGAATTAGATTTTAGATATCCGTCTGATATACTTCTATACACCTGCCTGTAGGTGGCGCTTCTCTCTTCCTGCAACCAACCCCCAACCCTAGCTAAAACCAACCGGGACCACGCAGAAAGGCCCAAACCCTCCCCCATACCCTCATATTGCCCTTTACCCCCATATTGCCCTTTACCTCCATATTGCCCTTTACCCCCATATTGCCATTTACCCCCATATGGCCCTTTACCCCCATATTGCCCTTTTTCCCCCATATTTCCTTTTACCCCCATATTGCCCTTTACGCCCATATTTCCCTTTACCCCCATATTTCCCTTTACCCCCATATTTCCTTTTAAACCCAATATTGCCCTTTACGCCCATATTTCCTTTTACCCCCATATTGCCCTTTACCTCCATATTGCCATTTACCCCCATATTGCCCTTTACCCCCATATTCCCATATTTCCCTTTACCCCCATATTGCCCTTTTCCCCCCATATTGCCCTTTACCCCCATATTGCCCTTTACCCCATGTAACTCATAATAATATACAAGAAATGTGGCTGCCAACACTTTACCCTCCTGGTAACCCCACGGCCATCGTCTTCTCTGCCAAAATGACGCCAATGCTTCTCCAAGCTTTATTGCCACTTCCTCACCAAACACCCCAACCCCTATCCCAGCTTTTGACCCTGAACCCCAACCCCGTCCTAGCCCCGAGATGGTTGTTCATTACAGTGAATGATTCCCTGGGGTGCATGCAGTTAGTTCTGATTCCTCCTTGTTTATTATTTCCAGCCACATAACAATCTCTCGGTGTGTTGCAGCACGACACATGAATCAGAAGAGCAATGGGAAAACTTTTCAATGAGCTGAATGCATGCGTAACATCTTACGCTTCTCATTCATCTTAAAGAATTGAACCCAATGTCAGACATCATCCAGGACACGGCACTGCCATTCTTCTTTTTGGAGCTCTTTTGGCACAAATATATAATAGAAACCATTGGCCCCCCAATCCTGGACTGGCTGAGGGGCCCATCATCCTAGGGGTGTGTCAGTGACACCTGCTGGCTGAAATACAGAAGGCAGCTTGTGTTAATGCACATCTGTGACACCCAACTGCTGGGATAAGGCCAACACAGGGGAGTTCCTCCGGTCCCTCTGGGGGGCTTTTGTCCTTTGGTGTCATTTATCTGTATAAGGAGCCTCAGATGATGAGCGGAGCATTCCCTCCAACTCCCAACCCAAACATCACTGCATGGTGTCACAGGGAATGTAGGGGCAATGAATGCCAAGCTCGGTGCCAAGCCTAGCCTCCTATTTAGCTGGATAATGCTGAAATATGGCGGAGGGGATGGCACAGGCAATCGTGTACAGGCCTCAGATACAGGAAAAGTCATGGCGCAGACCATAATGGACGACAGACAAGGAGCATAGTCAGGAGTGGCATGAAAAGATTGGTTGTACAAGCGGCAAAACATGGAAATGATAGGCAGAGTGAGATATTCAGGTGTTGGTGGGGGGTCTGCAATGTATGGGGGTCTGCACTGTATGGGGGTCTGCAATGTATGGGGGTCTTTAGGCTGCCACAACCGTCATGTGATATATTCTTGGTATACAATGGGCTGTTGTGCTCTCTGAACGAGTTGTTCACATGTTCAGGATTCTGGAGATCTCCTCATCTGATGTTTGGGTTCAGTGCTGGTTTGTTATGGCCCTAAGGGAGTAACCACAGCCACCAAATGCACCGAATGGAATGAGAAGACCACCGAAAGTCAAATAAAAGGAAAAAATATGCAATGTGTGGGCTGATTTTCTATATTTTATATATATTATTATATATTTTCCCCTTGTTGTCAGCAGCCTCCGGAGGTACAAACCAGAAACTTTTGGAGGTAATCTGAGTTATTTGTAGGGATCAGCAGGGAAAACTCCCCAAAGTTTGCACCATGCGGAGCTCCTTCTGCCCCCTGGTGACTGGTGAGCTCTGACCCATCAATCACCAATCTACGGATCTCCCACCCAGATTACCTATTCTGCAGGTTTCACCGGGAATTTCTTTCCTTTGTTCCAGTTGTTTATCCAGACATAAAATGAATCCCAATTCTCTCTTTTCCACCCCCGCATCCAATCCATTGGGCAATCCTGCAAGGATCTATTTGCTTTTACTCCCCGGTATTATCGGGAAACAATTGTTCGGCTTATTGGTTGAGTAGGGACTGAGCCTCCTATCACCTGGGGGGATCATCAGACAAATCTCCCGTCAGGACCCCCTATCAGTCCAGTACAGGTTCTGTCACCAGTACCACACCCCGAGGAATTGGCACCCCTCCGACCCCCCAAATTCCCTGACATAGGTGTGTGAATAACATTTAGACTTTTTTCTTCCTGCATTTGGCGGTTTCCTCCCTTAAACCTGCTCATGGCCGCCATGAACAGCAACAACAGGCGAATCCTGGACATTGCCGGGGACCCTCCAACCACTGTGCGGTCCCACAAATTGTTCTGCTACCACCAGAATCATCTCCGGATCATAACAACAGAACAGGCGGAATTCAGGTCACAGCGGGGTCACCATAGTTGGCCCCCTGATATCTTTCCCTGGACACTATGGTACATGTAATTCTCCTCTACTGGGTTCTTTGTCTCTTCCATTCCCACCCGGTTCTGGGTATTTTACAGGAACAGACAGGGAAGGGGCTGACCCAGAAACATTTATTAGAAACCATTCCCTGAGCTCCAGGGAAGCTGCAAATTCATACAATGTGACTACACCTGAATTCTGGATACACAAATCCTCCATAAGGATAATTCTCACAATGGGTCCGAGCCGGTGGTCCCATTAGGGAAGAGAATCCATTATATTCATATATCGGTCAGAGAGCTGCGGTCAGGAGAGATTTACTAATGGAATATCAGCTGTTCACATTTCACCAATCAGATGAAGCTCCATGATGAACCATCCAATCACCTGCAAGCATCATCATGTCCAATCATGTGTGTTCCTTTGTTTTTGGATTCCCTTGCACCTGGTTGGGTATTCTTTGCACAGTGATTTACCACCACTAAGTTATTTGAATTTTCCCTTGCAGACTGATCATTCACCCTGGAAAGTGAAATTCCTGAATCCCTTTAACAATTCACCCCAGTGACATTCACCTCCATTTAATAATTCACCCCAGTGACCCCACATTTTGAAGAGACATTTCTGGTATGATGAAGAATTGATCTAACCAACCTCCACCGAGCCACCATTCTGCTTCTGGGTCAGGGACTTACAGGTCCGCAGTCCTCCAGGACTATATATAAAGAGGACCTGTCACCTGAGGATATTGGAGCTCTGTGTATCAGCCAGGATCTCCATATTCACTCCAATTCTCTATTTATCAGAACACAGAAGTGTAAATTGAAGTTCCCTTGTGAAACCAATTTCATCTTGTTGATCAAGGCCAAACAATTCACATCTCCGCCACTTGATGAGACAATTTAGGTCGGAGTGACTTCTTGTGGACCTTGTGTTCTCTGCATTCAGGGGTTTCCATGAGCCCGGGGATCCGACCCTTCTGAAAATCACATGAAGTCCATTTACAGATGTTGCCGGTCTTCTTCAATTTTCCATTTTCAGCGTCTTTTGTTAGTGGTACTTAGCGGACGAGGCTGCAGCTGCTGTACCACCGCGCTCTATTCCTCCGCCATCGCCACATAATGGAGCCGAGTATTACCGCCTAATGACACCGAGCGACCGTTCATTGTATACCGCGGGCTTATTATAGGTGGAAAACAACAAACACATCCAATTATCACAGCCCCATCATCTGTATCTTACATGACTTTCTGTTATATAGCTCTGACATATACCACAGTGCTGTACAGAGAACACTGAGCCAGT
>NC_092871.1:468313-469520 GCF_032062135.1 Pyxicephalus adspersus | reverse complement strand
ACAATCATTTCCCAAAATCCTCACCCTGGGGGACAAAGAACAATCTACTGCACCACAAATCTCGGAATCAGAACTTCCGGGGACCAATCAGAAACATCCGGGGATCAGAACATCTGCAGACCAATCAGAACATCTGGGATCAGAACTTCCAAGGACCAATCAGAATATCTGGGGACCAATCAGAATATTCGGAAAATAGAACTTTCAGGGGCCAATCAGATCATCTGGGGATCAAAACACCGGGGGACCAATCACAATATCCAGGGATCAGAACATCTGGGAATCAGAACTTCCAAGGACCAATCAGAACATCTGGGAACCATCTGAATATCTGGGGACCAATTAAAACATTAGGGGATCTGCGGTAATATCAGAATATTCAGAAATTAGAACTTCCAGTGACCAATCATATCATCTGGGGATCAATCACATTATCCAGGGATCAGAACATCCGGGGACCAATCAGAACATCCAGCTAGGTTGGGGCGATGGTAATGGGTAGGGGTCCAGTTTATCCCGCACAGATGAAACAAGCGCTCAGAAAATATCGGTGACTCTGTGAAGCCCAAAGCAATGAAGGGTGAAGTGCCGGATGATTGGATGAAGTTGCCGTATTCTGGCTCCTAATTCTGCAGAGACGTCACCTGCCATAACACTACGCTCCCGGAGATGCCCCGGGTACCACTCTGCTAAAGCGTTTGTTATATTCATTCTCATGATCTAAATAAATGAAAATGGAGATTGGTCACATGAATAAAGTAAGTGCACCCCAACATTCCCCACCACCTGTCATCCATGGCATCGGAGTCATGTGACCAGATTTGGTGCCAATATTAAAGGACGTGGCTGCAGGAACCCGGGGCTGATATGGGAGGGGCCAGGGCTGATGTGTGTGATGTCATCATGACATCATCAGAGGATCTCTCAGAGAAAGTTTGTCAATAAAGATTCACCAGCTACTAAAAATCAATCATTGCATTATAAGGAGAATAATAAGTGGTGCGGATGTCACATGACTGGTATTGTGTCCAGAACTGTCCGGCCCAGCAAATTTACTACCAGAGCCGAATGATCCTATGAGAGCCTCCAACAATCCCAAAATCCGATCACATGATCTGCTAGAGATTCCCACAATGGTTACATCACATCTACAACCAGAATATTCTCCAATGTAACCTGCAGGGAAAATAAACCAATCTGCAAGAAC
>NC_092871.1:466226-467414 GCF_032062135.1 Pyxicephalus adspersus | reverse complement strand
TCTATCACCGCGTCCATGCTGTGTTCATTGCAGCCCAGCCATGCAATCCAATTCAAATCTAATTTCCAATCAGCAGTATTCACTTCCATTGATTCTGAAATCAGAGCCCCACCAAATATTTCAGGACCCCTTTAGGGTTGCTACAAATATTGGGGTGCTGCTCATTACAATGCGACTGCAATGTACAAGTCCGGCCGATTCATTAAAGGGCCAATCTGTCCCGTCACTGGGTTATTTTTAGGATATTTTTGTATTTACTCCATTAAATCCATGAAGATGGGCAGATCGCCCCCTACTGGTCACCTATATATTGATGGATGCCATGGGACACACAGAGGTCAGTGGTCACTAACTCCCCGATTGCCACAATTAGCACTCCATGGGGCCACAGAATAGATTGTGCACCTCACAGCGATGCTGTCTGAGATTCCTCCCCACACACAACAGATCTGTGTCGTCTGTACTTATATTAGCTGCAGTATTGCAGGAAGTTCACACAGCCGCTGAACATTCATCACCCGAGCCGGTCATACGAGGACAATTTGATCTCTTGGAGATCTGGCCATAAATTCACCTTTCCTATTGGTTATCTTTTGCTGATTCTGCAAAGTGAATGTCTGCAAAGTGCAAATGGTGAAAAAGAAACAGACCAATCCCGACACTCCGTGCAGAGTACAAAAATTTAAAATGACAGCAAAGGACAACTAACGCGTTTCACATTTACTGGTGAGAAACGCGCCAATGCATATTCTGATGGAAGCTCCGCCTCTGCTCTGTCCTCAGTACTTCCGGTATTGCCTTCACTTTCCGCATGCTTGTTCCTGGTCAGTACTGAAGTCAGGGACAGCCAACAAATGCCCCCCACCCCCTTCCAATATGACCCCAATATGGGTCTGATAATTCAGGAAATTGAATTATTCCCCGCAGACTCTGTGAGTTTATTTCTCATCATAGTCACTTCATCTGACGTTTCATTATTGCTGAATAAATCCAACAAAACACAAAATGTGCCAATTGTTTTATCAGATTTGCAGCCTGGAAGTCTCTGGGGGAGAAATGTCACAATCACCTCCATTTAACCCTCTGATTGGTGACATCGCTTCCTTCTCTAGCCAATCTTAGACAATCGCTGGATGTCATTGGACCCCCGGCAGCACATTTCCATACTGAAGACAATAAAATAGATTT
>NC_092871.1:464127-464934 GCF_032062135.1 Pyxicephalus adspersus | reverse complement strand
CCACTGAGTGCGGTGGGGGGGTCCAGTCGCTGATCTGTCTGGAAGTGTCAGGAGGAGTTTGTTATAAAGCAGCGGAAATGATCGACGCAGCCTCACTGTTCATTTTATTTTATAACGTCACTTTAAGATGATTCTTCCTTCTGCAATAGGTTAAAATTGTCCCCTGATGGTTACAGCCCCTCCTCCCACCTATCACATGTCTGGCCCCTCCTCCTCTTCCCACCTGTCACATGTCTGGCCCCTCCTCCTCTTCCCACCTGTCACATGTTTGGCCCCTCCTCCCCCCACCTATCACGTCTAGCCACTCCCACCTGTCACATGTCTGACCCCTCCCACCTATCACATGTCTTGCCCCCCCACCTATCACATGTCTTGCCCCTCCTCCTCCCACCTATTACATGACTGGCCACTCCCACCTATCACATGTCTGCCCCTCCTCCTCACATGTCTGGCCCCTCCTCCTCCCACCTATTACATGTCTGGCCCCTCCTCCTCCCACCTGTCACATGTCTGGCCCCTCTTCCTCCTGTCACATGTCTGGCCCCTCCTCCTCCCACCTATAACATGTCTGGCCCCTCCCACCTATCACATGTCTGGCCCCTCCTCCTCCCACCTATCCAATGTCTGGCCCCTCCTCCTCCCACCTATCAAATGTCTGGCCCCTACGCCTCCCAGTGTGTGGCCCCTCATTATCTTTAGCCCACATAAAGTTAAATATAAGAGGTTGCAGTACAAATAGAAAACTATAAATAAACCCACCTGCCCCGGGGTATCAGAATAGCAGGAAGTGAGGAAGAATCTCATCCT
>NC_092871.1:455477-463536 GCF_032062135.1 Pyxicephalus adspersus | reverse complement strand
TGTCATTCAGGGCCCCGGGGCCCATAAGAAATGAAAAACGTATCCAAAAGTTTTTTTATTTTTATTTTCTGTCAATAAATTAAATAAAATAACAAATAATAATAAAGTAAACTGAACAATCGTCTGGGGTGGGGCAGGGGCTCAGAGCCGGATTGGTTGGAATCATCACCTCTAGCGCCCCCTATAGCCCTCCCCCATTCTGTGCGCCATGCAGCTCTTATCCAACAGGAAGAAGGGGATTTCACATGCTTACAAAGATGATTCCTGATTGGTTGCTCTATTTTGTCCATCACCAGGGACCTCAGGGGACAGCCGGACATTGCGACCAATCATCTGAAGGTAGGAGGAGCATACAGAGGAACCCCAGTGATTGGACGGATTCTCCTCAATAGTCAGACGTCATTTAGTAATTGCAGAATGTTGGCCATCTATCGGCTCTCATTTCAGTCCAATGGCTTCATAAACACTTACCAAGGACAAGCATGCAGCCAGTGAAGGCATCAGCACCATTTATGCTCCAGGGTGAGCTCCCGCCATACACGGTACAACCTGGAGGTCCCCCCGGAACTATCCAATCAGAGCCTCAATCTACAGAATTGGCAGAAATGTCCCCACATGGAGTTATAACGCGCAGACTCAGATGCTGCAAAATGTGACACCAATGTGGAGCAGCCAATCAGAATTCACCTTTCAGGGGCTCAGCTCCATGAACATATAATGAGCAAAGCTGGCACGCCCCCTACTGGCTGCAGAGGATACATCAAAAGTCTGCACAATATAAAAAGGGGTTGACAATATAAATGCTGCATAACTGACTCCTCACTGCACCGCAGGGGTGTTCACACCCCCGGAGACCCCGCCCCCGAGGAGCCACACCAAGCAGAAAGGCCCCCCAGCCTGCCACCTCCCTCCCCCAGGTAAGTGACCAATGCTCACTCTGCTCCCTGTGTAGGGTCTCATTATGTTTCCCCCCCTCCCCCCGATTAGTAAGCCTGGGGCCCCATGTCCTTGGGTCCCGTTCCCTTCTGGGTCACTGACCCCCTAAGGTAGGTACTCCATCTACCAGGAACACCCCAACTGTTCACTTCCGTCCTCATATTACCCCCTCCCCCATCCCAATGAGGGGTCACCTCTCGGGGGGTTCGGGCTGATCGGTGGGAAGGGTTTGGGCCCCGGTCAGGTTTTTCTCTAATTTCACACACAAGATGACAACACATGATGAATGTTGCACTGCTCAGCTTTGTAGGGTGAATGGGTGAGTGAATCCTCTCAGCAGAGACGGAAAATGAGGAGCGGACCCCTTTATCGTCCCGAAATGAAGGAATAAAAGTCACAGAACCCCGATGTGTGCACACAAGGTGAGAGCCAATCAGAATCCACCCTCCATCGGGTGCTTTGTGTCTTTGGGTAAGTAAACATTCCACGAGTGTCCCCAACATCCCTCAGCACCCAAAGTGCCCCCCAATATTACCCCAGCATAGGCCGGGCCCTGGTTCTGAACCCTTACCGGACGGCGCCGGTCATACAGGACAGACAGGTGCAGCATGCGCACAGTCCCAGGATGGCAGAGATGGCGGCACCAAGCCGGGACTGTCTCTGGTACTTCAGCGCCTTCTTCACCTGCTCCTTGGACTGGGAGATGTAGTCCATGGTGTTGATGACGTTGTACTCGATGCTGTTGATGAGGTCCTGCTGCTCAGACACCAGAAGGTCCAATTGGAGGAAGAGGGAATGCAGTTCGGTGATTTGGACTTCCAGGTCCAGGAGCTGTTTGTGTCTCTCCTGCGCCATGGCCAGGTGCTGTTTGGCCTTCAGGATCTCCAGGTCGTGGCCCACGATCTGCGGTGCCGTGGCACTTCCGATCAGCTGGTTGATTTCGTCCTCCTGGAGGTTGAGGCCGGCCAGTTCTGCCTGGCGGATGATTTGCTCCTTCAGCTTGCCCACATATTTGGTCTCATTGATGTAATGTTGGGTCATAATCTCCCGGAAGCGATTGGTCAATACGGTGAATTGGCCCTGCCGGATCCGGTGCTCCGCCAGCCAGGTCTGGGCGTCCGTGGTCAGCGAGGTTTTGATCCGTTTCAGCTGGATTTGGATGATTTTGGCTTCAGACGTCAGCTGCTCCTTCATTTTGCCGAGTTCCTTTTTGCCGTCAGATATTTTGGCCCCGGTGGTGCTGCAGAGGACCTCCGCCTGCTTCTTCTCAATGTCCTCGGCTTTGCTTCTCAGACCGCGGAGTGCCATGGAGAGGGCGGCCACCTCCTGGAAGAACAAATCCATCCCAATGGCCTCTCCGTCCTGGAAAACCGGATTATCGAAGGCCAACGAGTCGTCCAGAGAGTCATCCTGGCTGATTCTGCCCCTCAGCTCTTCCAGGCGATCCTTCATCCTTCCAGTTCCTGAACATCTGTTATGGACATGGAAGAGAAATGGCAGCGCAGAGCTGCAGCTGAAACTTTTTCCTCCCAGATCCGGCAAATATTGACTTGGCTGGGAGAAGGTTTACTCTGCTGGTCACATGTGGAAGGGTTGTGGCATGCCAGCAGAGGGTGGAGCACCCTGGGGAGATGCTGGAAAAGATTTTACAAGATTACAATGAAGTCATTAAGCTTTGTGAGGTCAACGCTGGGGGGCAGGAAAATATCAAATTACCCCAACACACCGCAACCGCCCCCAAACACCAACAGGTGAAAGAGAAACCTTAACTCCAACGACCGCACTCACCTGTCCAGGTGACTCCGAGGCCGGGGGATGGATGAAGGCCGAGTGCTGACAGAAATGACCCAGCTGGGGGTGCAATGGTTGCTCCAATGTGTGCGCAATGCTGCATGGGTGCCCTGCGTGTAATCACCCCCCCCCTCCCCGATTGCTGCATGGGTGCTGTGTGTAATCACCTCCCCGACGCTTGCTGCATGGGTGCTCTGCATGTATAATCTCTCCCAGGGTTTGCCCTAGCTGGGGGGGTGAAGGTGCAGAGTCTATGAAGGCCCCAGTTTTCAGTGGAGCTTCCTGCAGCGACTCCCAGGCTAGGGAGAAGCCAGGGGTGAGGGGGGCAGTGGGGTGAGGAGGGCAGTAAGGTGAGGGGGGCAGTGGGGGCAGAAAGCGGTGAAGCAGAAGGAATGGGGGTGAATAGGAGCACCAAGGAACCCTCCAGATCCCAGGAGACCAATGGGGGTTATTGGGGTACATTAGATCACAGAAGACACAACAGCAGGGGGGCTCAGCCCTGGCATATAGGGGTGTTGCTGATCCAATCAGGAGAGCCACCTTCCGATTGGCTGTGGCAGTACTCCTCCAGGTGAAGGCAGCCCTGTGCTGGATCAATGTACGGTGAATGTGACATTTCCCCCGACTCCGCTGTATGTGTGCTCTGCGTATACCATCATTCAGGCCCCGCCCACACACAGCAGCGTGAGAGGTAAATTGCACATCACCCCCCAGGAACCCTCTGATAGCCCTGCTGAATGTGGATTACATCAGACTCTGCAGGGTGCAGGATTGTTTCCTCCATGGAGGTGACCCGTCATCCCTGTGTGCGCCCCGGGGCCACTCCGCCAACAATAACTGGATGAGCAGGATGTATGGAGCTGAAGTTAGCTGGAAGGCCGGAAGGCGAATTGTTCTGGATGTGGAAACTTAACTAAATCTCCATACAGTGCCCTGCATACGGTGGGGGAGGGGGGCACCTTTATTCGTTCTGGGGACCCCCTTACATATACCTGGGCTGGGCTGCCATTCTTATTGGTTCCCCCAAATGCATCAACACAAGCCATTGCAATATAGAATTGTCATAGCAGGCAAATCAGCTGGGGCCCCACAGTAGGAGCATTAGGGGCCCCACAATTGTATGCATCCGGGATTGCATAATAAGCCCCATGAATGTGGCAAATTAATGCTTTCTATATAATGCAGCCAGGGTGGGGCCTCAATGCTGAGGGGCCCTATTGCAGTCACATGGTTTGCATCAATCAGCCAGTAAGAAATCTCCCCCATATGATAGAGCAGCCGGGGGTCATGTGACCTTTGGGATGAGAAATCTATTTGTCAGCTGATCATTGATTGTGATTGGCCATTCTCTGCCTTACTGATCAACCAACAAATCACAGCCAGTGGTCTAATTATGACATCCGAGGTGACGAATCACTGCAGGGCTAGTCATGTGACACCCCCAGCCATGGAACTGACCAATAAAACATTTTAAATCTGAAGCTCATTAACCGCAGTGACCTAGAGAGGCTGAGCTCCATTTCTAAGCTTTTACCCTAATCCGGGGTCATTGGCCCAAATCTGCCCTAATAGGGGGGCCATTGGCCCAAATCTGCCCTAATAGGGGGCCATTGGCCTGAATCCGATTCCCATTCATACATTTTTTCCCAATGACATTACAGATCCTTCCTCTCCTCCAATAGGAGCAGTGGGCGGTCCTCACTCAGCAATTAAGGGGAGGTGCTCTGCCCAGTGGTAGTCGGAGCCTAGTGGCAGACAGCAGGTACTGCAGGGACAGATGGGGAGCAGAGAGGCAGCCGAATCAGATTAAGGGTCAGGTTTTTTTTTTTGCCCCCATTCTGCATAAGGGAGGCGACCCCCCCATGGGAACTCTGACATCCATTGGCTGCCAAGTTCTGGAAGTCTCCACTAACCTATTGTGCGCCCCCCTCCATGTGCTGTACAAAGCTGGGACTACAAGTGTGACCCCCCCCCCCATGGTACACATTGCAAGGAATCATGGGACATGGAGTTTCCTTATAGGCAGGAAGCGGACATTGCAGTCTCTCTGCTGCCCTCTAGTGTTCAGCCAGACAGTGACACCCACCAGGGGGCTCTACACAATAAGAAAGCAACCAAACCATCCCACCTACCTACCTATCCACCTACCTCCTCTGCCTCCATTCCTCACATCCGATGTTGTTTGGTGCTCCTGACACGGGGACTTCACCTGTCACTTACCCCGGGCGGGGGGAACACAAATCAGACAGCCGGGCAGATTCCATTTTTTTAAATCTTTAATTATAAAAGAAGACAAATAAATACAACGACTTCACCAAAATAAAAAAACTTTAAAAAATAGGGAAATAAAAGGGAGCAGAGTCCAGATCACATGACGTCACCCAGCCAATCCGGAGCACCGAAATCTCAATAAAAATAAAAGTTTGGCCCAATTTATGAATCAATAATTCGGAATTCGCTGTGATTGGATGCCGAGGGGGCAGGAAGAACGACAAAGCTCAGACAGCCAATCGGTGATCAGGTTCAGACAATGTGTTCCTTGCTTCCCGAGCTGTCCAATCACTGAGCGGAGCTGGGCCAGCACCAGCCACACACACACACACACACACACTTTTACACTTTGAGAACTTTACTCATCAAACACTTTTCACCGATAAAAAATTTGTCATTTTTATGCAGAAAGTGAAGGCGAGGAATCTAGAAAAAAAATAACTTTACAAATGTACAATTTTCTTCTTCTTTACAATACAAAAATCCTACAGCTGGTTGCATATAAATACATTTGGTTCATAAAAACAAAAAATTTCCCTGAATTATCAGCCCTGAGACGGCGCGTACAGCAGAGCGCAGAAGTCCAACCCAAAGATGGCGCCGGTTAATGCTTCAGGAGACAGCGGGGGAGGAGAGACCTGGGGCGGGGCAGAAAAATGGGGTTTTATCAGCACCAGAGCGTCGCATCAACTCATCCGAGGGCCCGGCGCCATTTCTACCTGTCATTATGTCAGCGCATGGACAGATCAGGCGGGGCGGGGGGGTCACCGACAGATAAAACCAACCAAGATTTCTGGCTGGATTGAAATTTGTGAAACTCTTCTCACTTCCTGTTCGTAGTCACTGTGACAGGAAGCCCCCGACAAAATGCAGCGAGAGCCCTTTAAATAAATCAGTGAATCCCCAGCCAATCACACGGCAGGAATAATCCAACACAAAACGTTTCTATATAACCGTCCTGTCAGTGGCTTCGCTGGGGCCGAAACAGCTCACAGAGTTCTGTGATTGGCTGATGGAGTGAAGGGGAAAATGTATTCCCAGCACCATAAAAACATCAGAAAATCCAATCAAATCTCGTCGTTATCAACCCGTTTGTGCTGAAAGTCCAATCTGCCGGCTGATTGGCTGGAGTGCCAAGGAATTGGAGAGGAACGCAGCCAATCAGTGCAGGCTGGGAAGTCTTTTCAAGTGCAACAATAATTAGGAGAAAATTAAGCACCATAGTGGGGGGGGCAAAGAACGGCCAAACAAAGGGTCAGAGGTCAGACACCCCAACACATCGACTTCTCAAGTTTTGTTCAGATGAACGTTGGAATGAAAAGCACAAGGTGAATGCAGGGTGAATGTTGCTGATGCCCCCATGAGAGGGGCTGGGAAAATAAAAGTTTGCTTGCTCTGAAAACATCGGAACACAGAGCTGACACTCCAACAGAATACCCTGAAAGGGGCACTCCCCAAATCCCTCATGACATTTATTTACCCCGGCACTAGGGGGGGCATTCACCGCACTTCTCATACAAAAAATGTCATTTCAATGCTCCGACTGAACAAAACCTACAGCACTCCCCGAGGAGACAAATCATCCGCTGCATGGAGAAGCCTCAGAGCTGCAGATTTTAGTTGTTGGATGAAGAAATAAATACGATAAATAAATCTCACAAATCTATCATCCAATAGGAAGCTGCACCTCATGTAACCAATAGAAATGACGCATGAAATGCGTTCTGCAATACTGAAAATTCTCCAGCGCCCAACGAGGTAGTTTAAGGCTGCAACTTAAAATGGCACAGGGGGGGTCTGGAGGTGAATAATGCGATGAATAATAATGCTAAAATGAGGGGAAATAAGAGACAGGAAGCTGCCGCAGCACCACATGCGGGGGAGGGGTAACATTTGGCATCCAAAGTTTCGTTTCGTGGAAATCGGAGGATTTAGAAGTTAATGGGGGTGAATTGGGCAGAAACAAATCCCACGAATGTCACTGCATGCAGCTTATGTGATCTTTATCTGATCCTGCCAGAAATCTGATGAGCTACGCGTACTTTCTGCCTGTGCTGCATCTTTACTTGTTACATTGTTCCCAAGTATCTGAGGACTACAGAACACCCCCTCCCCATGCAGATAAGAGGGGGAAGTATTGTGCAGTCCTGAAACATTTTGAGGTGTGATGGAGTCAGTATGGCCTCTTACTTTCAGATGAGGAGGAAGAGGAGGAGGACGAGGAGCTCCCAGACAGAGGAAGCACTGAGTTCTGATTCACTTTCTGGGGAGTTCTTCTGGGCTTCGTCTTTGGACTGGAAAACAAGAAAAACCATTAGCTGCAGAAGAAACAATGTGATTGGTCAAGAAAAACCAAGCTGGAGTGTCAGGGAGAGGACATTGGATGGAGGTCAGGTTGTGATTGGACAGCCGTTGTTTGTCTGCAGCTGCAAAACAACGAAAGAAATCGCTGCCAAATCCCCCGGCTCTGATTAATGGAGAAATGACAGCGACAGATCCAGTCAGAACCCCTCCAAGTCCATTGGTCACAGACACAAGATCATTGGTCCAATCTGCCTGGATCAGGTGACCCATCTCAGTCATGTGACAGTTACCTCAATTCTCGGCTGCTGGAGCGGGAGCTGCTGCTGCTGCTGTGGATCCGCTTTCTGTAGCGCTGCCGCTTACGCTGCTGTAGCTGCATTGACAGCTTATAGTCGGAGATGATGTCCTTGATGTAAGCTTCACAGAGCGCCGACAATCGCAGTGTCATGCTGTAGATCTGAAGAAATGGCAACAGGAAATGCAATGTGATCAATATGGAGGCAGAATGTTCTGCGAGATTTCACTGTAGCTATTAGGAAGCTTCATGCAGTGCTGGAGAGCGGCAGGAGAGATATCAGACCATCGATGTGTAATACGTACCCCCAGATATCAATCTGCAGGGTTCAACCAATGCTGGGGGAAGGAATTGTAGGTGGGCAGCATCCCCCTGTATTGTAACTAAAGGGCCCAGGGAGAACCCCGATCTGCCTACCCTGGACTTCCATGGAGAACCCCGATCTGCCTACCCTGGACTTCC
>NC_092871.1:449374-455140 GCF_032062135.1 Pyxicephalus adspersus | reverse complement strand
GATCTGCTTACCCTGGACTTCTTGTTTGGAGTGTAAGCTTTGGAGTTGCTGAAGATCAGACGGACGTCCCGGGCAAATTCCAAGGGGTCGTTGTAGTTTCCGCCCTCCAGCGTGGCCTTCACGGTGCTGAAATCCATTGGAGTTTCTATGATGTCCTGGTAATCCTGCAAAGACAGAACATCTCAGACCACATAGTGTACAACACACCACATCTGCTGGTGACATCCGGAGCCCCACACAGACTGCTGGATATTTCGGGTTTTTAAGTTTACAAAGTGTAACCATTTATCTGTGATTGGGGCAAAGGGAGGGATAAAACATTATGAGCCCTGACATTCCTGTCCGAGATTTCTATGCTGCACCTCCACCAAACATCATTATTACCCTCAACCAGATCACAGAAGGATCATTATACCCCCCAGTCACAGGATATCACTTCCCCAAATGCCCCCCATATATAGGAAATACACGTCTGTCTCCTAAACCCTCACTACTTGCCCACCATTCCATATCCCCCATATATATATATATATATATTCATCCACCCACTGGGCAATAATTTATTTCTGCACCTTGGCATACTTCTGGCTGGGTACACCATGCAATAATTGTCGTTTGAGACATACAGAGGGCAGGGAGGAGAACGACACAATTCTCTCCCCGGCTGTCCACGAACACTTATAGGCTTTGGGCACTCCCTGACAATATGTCTCTTTGTGGTTCCTTATCTCCATCTCCAGATAACTATAACCTCATTTATTAAACATCTTCATCCTTTACTGTCCCAGCTCTCTATAAACACCCAGAAGCGGGCACTTTGCAGAGGACACTCACTGGGTATGACACTTGATTGACAGGTTGGCGGAAAGGCTCGGAGTCCTCACGCTCGTAGATCAGATCCAGAAGCTCCTTACATTTATCTTTCCATGAATCGGGATTAGATTGCAGGAGATCCCGCTTAGTGCGGCGCGTCACCTGAGAGAGAACAGACAGGGCGATTAGTTTGTTGTTTATCCCCGATTATTGGGAGCTCAGCAGGAGATTATAAAGATCTGATGGAGTATGGAGTCACCATGGCACTGAAAGTCTCCACAAAAGGCTGCCGGTGACGGGAGAGGCAGAGATCTGCAGGGACCAATTCCTGGAGACTACTGACCCCAATGAAAATCTGCAGCTCTCTACTGAACCCACAATCCCCCCCCCAAAAACAAAAAGATGTTTGTATGACAGGAGTGCAATACCTTGGTTATAATGTGACCATAGACAGAGGGACCCCATATACCCCATTGTACTTCATTTTTCAGCACTGATCCACCCAATGACGTTCCTTCAGAATACCCTGGAGATTCACAGCCAGCTTCCCCTATATGCAATGCAGGGAATACATTCAGGTGCAGAAACTATTGGATCCAGAGCCAACCGACTGAGGAGGTCTGAACTTCATCACTAAGGCTGCGTACACACGTACAATAATTATCTTTCCAACGACAAAAGACTGAATGATGCATGAACGAGTGTTGTACATACAGCCCCATTCTGCTCTATGGAGAGGGGAGAGAACGACGGAGCAGCACCCCACTGTGCTCTCTCCCCTTCACTTGCATTACTGCAGACTTGGGAGTTGTCTGACTATGGGGACTAAATGACCTTCCGTGGGGGACATCCAGCGCTGAAGGAAAAGCCAAATCTCCCAAAGATCCAGGATGTAGTTTGGAGGGTAAGAATAATCAGATTGCTTCCACTGACAGAACACCTTGGACCCATACCCACTTTACATAAAAGGGCAGACAACTCTTAAAAAATATATATATTTTTACTTTATATATAAGTGCAACACCACAGGGAGCGCTGAGCCTATGTAATGTATCTATGTAATGAATCCCAGGAGTCTCTGGCTGCTCCTTCTGTGCACGCCTGGTCTCCAGCATGTGCAGAAGGAGCCTTTCTTTATACATGCGCTCCCTTTTCTTTATGCATGCGCTCCCTTTTCTTTATACATGCGCTCCCTTTTCTTTATGCATGCGCTCCCTTTTCTTTATACATGCGCTCCCTTTTCTTTATGCATGCGCTCCCTTTTCTTTATACATGTGCAGTGCGAGTTCTGGTGACGTGAGAAGAAGATGGCAGCGCCCAGAGCTTCCTCCGCGTCGGGCCAAAGACAGATACCGGGACGACGGGGGACCCGTTTAAAGAAACCTCCCAACAGATCTGCGGGATTAAAGGTCAAGGCGATTATTTTACTTTACGCTGCACCACTCCTGATGAAGGAATGAGAGTTCTGGAAGAGTCCATATGGAACTTCTGGACCCGAAGAAGAGATTTATCTGAAGAATGGAGCAGAGTTTCTTTGCTTTTGGTCAGAATAAAAAGTTTGGAATAAACATATAGAAAGTTATTTCCCCAATAATTTAATGGCCTGAATGGTTAATGGAGATCAGTACCCTGTATGGGGGGATTTACAGGTGAGGGACCTGGAGGGGGAACGGACATCTTAGACAATACTGCACATGTAATTAGGAGGGGGGGAACCTTCATGGTGAGGAATTTAGAAGACAATAAACTCCAGGATTTGTGAGTTTGTAAGATCTGGGAGTGGAGGAGATTAAGGAGGTGAAACAAAAGGATTATAAAATGATGGCGAAGACTCGGCTGGCTTTGGCTTTTCACTTGAAGAACCGGTTTTGCCCTCTTGTACTATCTAAGGCAACCCAGACATCCCCTAAAGGTAACTGACCAATCAAACCCTAGGAATCACCATTTAGTGTGTAGACCCCCCTGCATGCAATGCACCCGTCAAAAGACGACTTCCCAAGCCAATATATCCCCCTCCCCCCTTGTTAATATCCCATTGTACCCCGATAATCACTGTGATATCACCCCTTTCACTACTTTGGTATTTCGGATGATCACAGCCGGGGGCATTTACAGAACTTTGGGAAGTTGAAGTTTGGATGAGGGGTCTAGTGACCACCAAAGACGGCTGAAGAATCCTTAGAATGAAGCCAATATCTTTCCCATGATCCTCCAGGATGAAACATGTGAAACCTATGTGTGTGAAAGGGCCCCTAGATATAAAATTTCAGCTCATCGCTCGTTATTAAAAAAATGTTCCAAAGGGAATTCTGCACTTTAAGAGACCACAAGAGGTCACATTGCCCCATCGATAAACCTGATCACAGACCATACGAGCCGGTCATAGGTGATATGATTAGAGCGCACACATAGAGGGGGAAGGGTTCTTACCACAGGTTTGCTGACTGTCCGTCCCGTCGATGTTCCGGGTCCGTCGGATTCCATGTCTCCGCCAGCGGTCTGCTTGGGAAGAAGGAGGAGGGGATGCGTTAAACAAGAACAGCGACATGAAGATTTATTTAGGTTTATTGGCTTACTAGAGATCACAGAATTACCTCTTCTTCCTCCTCCGCCTCCTCCACATCTTCAGATTTGATTTGATTGTAAATCTCCAGAATATCGGTGCAAATCTCATCCCTGCAAACACAGCACACACACAGTCAGTGGGGTCTGACGCTGATCATTGGTCAGTGATATAAAACAGGAAGAGTGTGATTGGCTAGCAGGAAAAATAAAGCTGAAATAATAAACTCTGCAAATTTCCTATTTCATTCCTATAATCCGCAAGTCCTTCAGTTAGGTAAATCAGTTGCAGGAACTAGGGTCCTTGTGTGATAGACACTTCCTATTGGCTCTCCAGCAGAGGGGTCCTCTCAGGAATCAGAGGAATAAATGATGGAGGACGGTGATTGGCCAGCACAGGGACCCTCTGCCAGCAGAGGAACAATACAAGGGAATCCCTCAGCCAATCACAGCAGAGGAACAATACGAGGCGATCCCTTACCCGATATATCGCAGTAACACATCCGTCACAGTTTTGGCAGCTTTGACAATAGGGGAATCGGGTTCATTGAAGGTTCTGGCGTTGTGTTCGATATATCGGACCTCCCAGATTAACGCTGAAATCCTCCTACACATAAGATAAAAATAGTTCAATGAGAGGAAAAGCACCAAATCCAACGCTGAGATGGGGGGGGGAATAGTGGGAGGATGTAGGACGGAGGGTGGGGGGTTGGGGCAGTTTCCCGGATAAGGCGATGGCACCTCACACTCCTCACCTGTAGAATCGGCTCTCCAGGCGTTTCCTCACCGTGCTCAGGTCGGTCGGATACGCCACCACCGTACAATATAGGGGATAAGCGCTCAGATCCACGGGCACACTGAACGGATTGGCGAAATCTGAGAACACAGAAAAGTTTGGGGATATTTAATACAATAAAACATTTCTATCTCATACAGAGAATTGTTTAAGTTTTCAGCATTTGGATTTTATAATAAAATATTTTATTTTGCAGACCTTAGACTGGCCAGAAAAGAAGCAGCAGAAGGAGCCAATGGTGGCTTACAAAGAACAAGGGAGCAAAGTGATCAGGAGATGATCAGTCTAAAGATTCTCCTGACCAATCACAGCTGAGGAAGGACAAAACCTGCAAGTGTTGTATCTGGAGGACAAAATATAACCAGATATTAGGGAAGAACACCGCAGATCCGGGAATACTGGATTGGGGACCGGGACAGATTTATCCAAACTGAACTATGCTTAGCTAGAATTCTTTATTGGCCATATGAATAATATTCTGAGATTTCCTGACAGCTCTCCATGGCACAGAGATGTCAGGTGATCCCTTCCTGCTATAGATACCCCAAAGGCAGCGACCCCATGAGGGCCATCTAAGGCTGAACCCAGAGAAGGTCTCCACCCTCCCAGCATGAGGATGGGAAACAATTCAACCTGTTAGTGAAACCATCCCCAACTCTCCATGTGCCCCCAACACCATTCCCTGGCCCTGTTCCCCCCTCCAGGTATTTGTGTCATATCACAATATCAAAAGGGGGCAAATCCCCACAATCAGTACCTGACCCCACCAATGGGGATAAATCCCCAGCATCAGTACCTGACCTCACCAATGGGGGCAAATTCCCAGCAGCTCCACAACAATGGACATGGGGGGGGGGGGGGGGGCTTCATATTAATGGCCCCGATTGTAGAAAGGAAACTACTCTTGGCTGTGTGTTGGTTGGGTGTGCAGAGGGTTGTCCATGGTTTACAGTGGACATTGTGTAAGGAAGATCCCCGCTCATCATTTCTAAGTGATTATATAATAACAGCTCACCGAGGGTAAGTAGCTGGTCGATCCCTCGCATGACGCGTTCACACACTTCATCTCTGGATTTGGAGCCCCATTCTCCTTCCTCCGGTTTATATTGCAGGGCATTCAGCTCCTCCGCTGTGACCGGTACTCCGGCACCAACTTCATCTGGGAGAGATACTGCAAAGGGACACAAACATGGAATATAAAGCAATCAATCGAGGTCACAAAGACATAACTTCCCACAGCAACCAATCAGCATTCAGCTTCCATGGCAATTGGTTGCTGTGGGTTCTGGAATACAGAAGACTTACTGCCATCAGGAATGGGCTCCATGTCCCAGGGGCTCATGTTCTCCCGCTCATTGTTATCCCAGCTGTAAAGAGATCACAACCGATATCAGAGATCCAAAGTGCAAATGTAAAACTTCCTCACTGACTAGCAGCTAAAGATTAAAAAAATAATCAAAGGGTTTACAGGGTATCCATACCCCAACATGTCCTGATCTGTTCTCTGAGGGCCCATACACTGCCCAGGTCCTGGGGGGCCCATACACTGCCCAGGTCTCTGGGGGGACCCATACACTGCCCAGGTCTCTGGGGGG
>NC_092871.1:446849-448507 GCF_032062135.1 Pyxicephalus adspersus | reverse complement strand
ATTCTATCACTGCCCACCTATCCCCCCCTCCATCATTCACCCTCTTTCCCCATCATTCACTCCTCCCCGCAGACATTTTCAGACTCACTTGACTGATATGGAGTCTCCGCTCATTTTGCCAGATGTGGGGTCCAGGAAGGCGAGTTTCAGGCAGCAGAGTGTGGGGGGTCCAACCTCGTATTTTATTCCCACAATCTTCAGAAATTCCTGTTCCTTGAAGAAATAAAAAGAATTTGTGTTCATCCTTCCCTTCAGTGTTCGCAATGCACGAGGAGCAAATCTTTATTTTATATTTCAGATTATTTACATTCCATCTCTCTATTCTATGTCCGGTCACTGAATATACTATAAAATGTTTATATTACTGGGCAGAATCTGAATTTTTGCCGATTTCCTCCAGGGAACTGGAAAAGTTTTGTTCAGATTCGCCCCCTGGAAGCTTCGCCCCTATTGAAGTGCTCAGAGGAGAGAGAAGACAACATCGCCCCCTTCTGGGCAGAAAGCAGCAAGACATATGTGACATAAGACGTGATAAGTGTAACAAAGACGCCCCATACATCCCATCAGAAGCCTCCAAGGCTGCACCACCAATCCCTAAGCTCAGATCAGTCACTGGAGCTGCACTCCGACCATAGCAATGACAACAGCTAAACCTCCGCTATTAGACGCAATGCTACTCATTAATAAGTTTGTATTTGTGCCGCAGATGCCATTTCCCAGCCACATACTTATATAATGGTGACTGGCCACTGAAGCAGCTTTCTTTGTGCAATAAGCCCTTCATTCTTTCCGGGAAAGCCAAGGAGCAGAGTGCCGCCCTTCTCTCTTCTGGTCACAGAGCTGACAATCTAACACAAGAAATATAAGATGCATTGCTGGGCAGGACCTGGAGATTGGGGCGAGCCTTGCTGATTATTGCAGTGTATTCAGATTGAGGATGTGGGGATGCTGCATGCACCTAGATCAGTGACTAGACAGATATAAGAAGTGAGGGGAATTATGGTGCAGGGATCCGCTGCTTCCTTGCCACAACTAAAGCTATTCCCAGCCTGCGATTATCTGATCAGTGAGATTATTTTAGGAAAATAAACGTTGCTGTATGACCCAGAAGCAAAGATCGAAAAAGGAAAGACATTAGTTAGTATTTTTGTTGAAGCAATGCAAGAAGAGGCATGCTGGGAGTTGTAGTCCAGGTGCTGCTGCAGATTGCACAAGGCAGAGATTCAGGAAAAGTTGGATCACCTGCAGGAACTGAATGGCTATAAAACCCACCAATGGCTGGCTTACCCTGAGCTCAGTTTTGTTCCATGGCTGCTTCTGTGGGTTAACACTGTAGGTTTTGGCTTTTCTCACTGCCCGGACATACGCCTCGTGGCCTTGTTTAAAGTAAATGACCTGCAGAGGACACAAGAACAGTAAGATCAATGTCACCTCTCAGCAGAGGGATCTCTGAAGGTGCAAAAATGTAAAAAACATGAAAGAAGAGTTTTGTGTGATTAAAGTAGAACTTTATATTCACAGAGAATTAGTCAGATAATTACAATGTGAGATTAATAAAGCAAAGCAATCAGGTGAGGGATCTGTACAACAAGCATAACGAGATAAATAGGTAAATATTCATTACATAATGGCGTGGTATCAATCCATATATATGTCTT
>NC_092871.1:439824-445573 GCF_032062135.1 Pyxicephalus adspersus | reverse complement strand
TCCAAGCAATATAAGAAATAGTCTCTTCAGCATCCTCCGAATCCTGTGATCAGACAGAGTGTCCGGCAGCGAGATGAGGGGATCAGTAAAGCACAATCACCATGCACAGCACATATAATAATCAGGAATCGCTGTACCCTCCATGTACATAGATAACCCATACAATCCACACATAGAAACGGTTTATATTAAGCTGACACATTATAAAACTATTACAGCAAAGTTATCAGCACCTCATCCCCCATCTGTGGAACCAAGGGAGATCGTCGTGGGATTGTGTCCAGGATCCACTGCGGTGGGATCCACTCTTCACTTGGCTCTCCTTCCATCGACAGGAAGTCGTTCTGTTTCTACAAGAAAAAAAAATTCAACTAAAAGGCTGTACAGCAAAAATGACAAAACACAACCATTACTGCCCGCTGATCATTGTGATCACACAAACATTTGTCTGCCATTACAGTGAGGTGAATAGGGATCTGTCCAGTCATCTCCATTGCACCAAATGAGGAGCAAAAATTCTACAAGGTATTAAGGAGAAGAATCCCAAATGCCCAGATGCACAAAAATCCAAAAAGAACAACACCGGGTCCTATTCACCCCCTAAGTAATAAGTTGTATTACCCGCACTAGGTCCTATTCACCCCATTAGTTGTATCACCCACAGCCGGTCCTATTCACCCCATTAGCTGTATCACCCGCACCGGGTCCTATTCACCCGATAAGTTGTAGCACCGTCATGTGGGTGGACGGTTGTAGACAATATATTACACATATATATTAAACATCAATGTACTATACTAATATGAAAGCTTCCGAACCTTCCTGCGCGTTTGTTTGCGTTTCTTCTCCTTGTCATCCTCCTTCGTGTTCTCTTCATCCGAGCTGCTGCACATCTTCCTTGTCGTCTGACGCGTTTGCCTTTTTGGAGGCTGTAGGTTGATCCCAGCATCTGCCGTCCAGTCCGAGTATTCGCTGGAAGAGTCGCTGCAACAAAACAATATTGTGAGGTAATGGCCTACGAAATTCAGGAAAGAGGTAATAAACATTTCCAGAAGAAGAACATCACCAGACAAAAGATTATCTTTGTAGAAGTTACATCTCTGGTTGTATCTCCATTTAAAAGGTTTCCTATGACGTCCTGTGTGCTAACCAGGACAGGAAGTAAAGTAAAAATGACCCCAAAAGTGAGATCACCAACAATATTGGAGGGAATGTGATCAGAGGGTTTATCTACATTCCTTTGCTGTGGGTTCAGGTGCACATGGCTTGTATTGCTGCAGTGAAGAGAACCTGTCCCTGAGCAACCATTTTCAACATTGGAGGTTATTTGTATATTAATGAATACCTAAAGACAACCAGAGGAGGACCATAGAGGGACATAGAGGAACACAGAGGAGACACCGAGGGACACAGAGGGCCATAGAGGGGCACCGTACCTGGACGAACTCTCACTCTGCCATGGAGGAGCTGTTTCATTACCGGATGCTTCACTGGATGCCCGCGACTCTTCATCCTACAAACAAATTAAACAATATCTTGACTGGAGGTCCAGAAAAAGAAACAAAAACCTCTAAAGTTCTGTTTTTAGGTTTGCATGATCGGGGGTATTATTAAGGAAAAAGACAGGCGATGTCCCTCCAGGTATAATGTGACCTCCCCGATCACTCCGGGTTTCTGGAATCAAATTCGAACTGCATCAGCTTTGGATGCCACAGAAATCGGCAATATCGGCTTCCCTCACTATCAATGAATTTCCATGTGTCTGTGTGGGTGTTATATCGTCCCAGCACAACCAATCAAAATGGCGGAGGATTGTTTGTAGCAGGAAGAAGTGAAGAAAGATGGCGGCTCCCTGCACTGGAGCCCAGATAGGTCAGTCACGTGGATTCAGCGTCACTTTATTATTCAGCAAGTCTTAAATTTATATAAATTATAAAGTTCATCAATTTATAAATAAAAGGATAAGAAATCCTCTGTTCAAACATTTGTATTCTAATTGTGTAACCACCTCTATCAGTCGTACCTCGGAAGAGCTGGAGGAATCTTCGTGGTTGGGGGCTGTTGGGTGAGTCTGAGAATCGTGTTCTATATTTGAGCGGGTCTGGTAGGCATGTTGGCGTTTCTTCTGGATCTTACGCAGGGCTCGTCCACTGCAGACTTGATAATCATTCTGGAAAAAGCAGAATAGGAAATGTTTCAGATATGTGAAATGAGTGAATGCGATCCCCCTATAGGGACTGACGTCCTACCCTCTGTGCCGGATGGGAAGGCTTCCGCTTCTTCTCTGTGAGGTACAGCTGAACTTCCATCTCACCTTTAGATGTTCTGCACTCATCCTGGACTCTAGAAAATAAATCATCACCAACAAGATTCAGAAATACAATGATGGAAATACACGACGGGGTTGGATACCCCTCAGATCTCCAGGATCCCCCTGAGAGGCAACTCAATATGTAAAATATCTCTAAAGTCAGCATAAAGTTTTCTTTTTATTGGTACACAGAGTAAAAAAAAGGACAAGAATCAGAAAGTAGTTATGCTGCAACCAAAAGTTCTCTGCAGTTACAGTTATTGTGGGTGTGTAAAGGAATATAAGAATAATGAGAATTGATGCGGCTACCCCCGAAATGTACAGAATGTTGTTCTTGGAGGGCAGAATTAGGCAAACTTGCCCAGCAAGAGATCTGTTTGCCCTCTAAAAACTAATACCTGGGGAACAGAGATCTATATAACTAAAATTCTAACTTTTAATGTAGCCATACAATGGTGTCCCCTCCCCCTTCCTGATACACACTGCATGGGTTAATGGCGCAATACTTCACTTCTTTCCACATACTACAGACTTCCTCCTCTTCTCCGACCTCATCAAGTACCAGCAGTCCTGTACAAGATGACAGCAAAGTCCTGTCCACAAGCCAGGACTTCAGACAACTAACGAGAGCACCAGAGGTGGCTCAGTGGTTAGCACTCCGGGCTTTGCAGAGCTGGATCCAAGGTTTGAATCTCAGTCAGGACACTATCTGCATGGAGTTTGCAGCTTCTCTCCAAAAACATGCAGCTAGGTTAATTGGCTTCCCCTCAAAATTGACCTTAGATTGTGGTAATGACATATGACTATGGGGGGGACATTAGATTGTGAGCCCCTCTGAGGGACAGATAGTCACATGACTATGGACTTTGTACAGCGCTGCTTAATATGTCAGTGCTATAAAAATACTGTGTAATAATAATTTAACCAACGGAGTGTCGGTACCCTACTGCATGGGCACATATAAAAGCAGCCCAGGGATGGAAGTTATGTACATAAACACATCCCAAACACAAGAAATATGATCCAAACTCCTGCAATGGGTGTTATTTCCTAAATGACAACAGCTGTAATGCAAAGTAAGAATTCAATCCGACCCCATGCCATGTACAAAGCAATCATCTCTCTCACCTGCTGATTCCAGACTGTAACTCATTCACCACCACTCGCCTGCTCCAGGCCATCAGATCCCGTTCGGTGGCCATCTGACTTCTAGGAGCATTGTGATGCATTTGGCGAACCCCTTCAATCTGGCCGCTGCGTCGGAGGCCAACGTTTGGTGGGGATGACAAATCAAAACTTTGACTTCGCATAACTGTGTAAGGAAGAGTAAGATTGCAATCATTTTATATCAGTGAATGTGGAAAATATAACTTGTTACCACTCCAGCAGCCAGAAGACACTTACAGCCAGAGTCGGCGCTATTGAGTGGAGGATTATTCAGCGGCTCCGCTTCCGGTGTGTGCCGCTGGTCCTGTTCTCTCTGTAATTCCCTGATCAGACCATCCAGGATGCTCTCCTCCTGACTGCTCGTCTGCTGTCCTATCACTTGTTCCACCACCTCTCCATTACCTTAAGACACAAATGTCCCAAATTAAACAATGACAGATCACAAGTACCCAGAAGTGAGAGCAGACACGCGAAACACGTTACCATTCGACACATATCCAAGCTGTGGGATAAGCTGTTCATCTTTGCAGTTCTCTCTCCCAGGAACAAGGCGCTGGAATCGGGTTGGGTGGGGATTTCCATCCACATCCACCAGGAATGGAGGCGGCATGAGGTGCGGCGCCTGCTGGGTTTGTTCATCCAGCACATAGTTATTTGTATCTCGGATGAGTGGACGGAAATCTGTATGGAAGAACATCTGCTCTGGGATCTGTAAAAGCAATATTATAATGGGGTTATGGGGGAGATATTATCGTCTGTCCCACCATAGATCCCAATTCTCTGCAGAACTCACCTTTTCATAAGCTTTACTGCACCCAAATCCAAACAACAAGAGGTGACCGTGAGAGTCCGTACAGGCAAAGTGCTGACCATCTGGGGAAAACTTGCAATCAAACACTGCGCCGTGACCCTGACCTTCAATCTGAGAAACAGAACACAGCAGCAGATTACATTATCAAAAGAAAAAAAAATCATTGAGAGAGAAAGCAGTGTTAACAGTTCTGTGTTCTCAGCTTTCAATGTGATCTCATTGTGGTCCTGAATTCTGGAGATTATTTTAGATTTGCTGAGCCATTCATTCTATTTTCTAGATCTATAGGACAAGGTAGCCATTTCTTATTAAAGGTGTCTTGTAGGTTCACTATTGGGAACGCTGATATGAGACAGGCAGAGGAAGCACACAAAGAGCCAGACAACATGTAATAAAAGATGCAGAGAATTGAGTTACCATGTTGAAATAATTGCGAATTTTAAGCCCCTTCTCCAGATCCCAGACTAAGATGTTCCCATCATGACCAGCAGACAAAAGGATCCTGGAATCAAAGGGATGGGCTTCCAGGACGAACACTTCATCATCATGGCCCTGTCAGAAGATAAACCCCAAAAAATGAAGCATTGGAAGCGGCTGTTTCATTCTAAGCTAAGGAATTAGGGGTAAAGAGTGAAGACAGGGGGCTGTGCAATACACACCAAAGTCACAAGGGGGCGCTCTGATAGGTAACACTACTCACAGACAATATGTGCAAAAGTTGTCCTGAATGGGAATTCCAAACTTTCAGAAGGAAGTTGTTGACAGCGGTGATGACCGTTGTGTCCGAGCGGTCCCAGGCCACCATGGTGACTTTTAGTTTGGTCACTTTGTCTTCCGAGTTTGCTACATTACTTCTAGAATAGAGAATAATATCAGAAGGTGATCATTCCAAGGAGCAGGGTGGGATACAAGCATTGTGTGCAGGCTTCTCCTATTCTTCCCATCTTCTAATGATGTATGATACCACACGCCAACTGATCCCAAAACAACACCTACAGGCTGAGAATATCTAACCCTACCCAAGTCTTCCAAGCCTAGTGTTCCATTCCCCCGTCTTACCCCACTCTTCTTAAAAAAGGAGAATATTTTTCTATTTTTATAAACACTCATTTAATGCTTTTTGTTTCTCCTATGAAAGGGGGCGCTCTTGCAGACTTTGTCTATGCTTTGCAACCTCCCTCTTACGATCCATTGGATGGGGGCACAACTACAATTTCTTCAAAGACAACCTCCAACCAGGGAACAGGCTGACCACATTGTATCGGGTTAAATCGATAAACTTTTCAATATTGAGATTGTTTTTAGGGTTTTACAACAACTTGAAGTCTTACCCAGCCATCCTGGCAGACATATCCAGTACGATCATCTTCCATTCTTGCTGCTGGTACTGCCAGATCCGTGCCGTGCCATCCCTGCTGCCACTGACAAAGCACAACCTGCAAAATGATCACCGGGAATCT
>NC_092871.1:438540-439292 GCF_032062135.1 Pyxicephalus adspersus | reverse complement strand
GTAAGGAGACACAGGGGGCAGAAGGATGGGGAACATATAAGGAGACACAGGGGGCAGAAGGATGGTGACGGTGTAAGCATACAGGTGGTAAAGGCATGGTGGTATGAGGACTAAGGGGGTGTTGAGAGATAGCAGTGGTATAGGGATCACAAGACTAAGTGGAAGGATGGTGATGGAGAATCCCTTCACTCGATGCTATGTTAGGAATAAACTATCCGCAGTCACCAATATCTGCGCCTCAACAAACGTCTGGCGTCATCGCAAACAAAATCACGAAGATGAACCGGGGCTGAGCTCAGAATTTTTGGGTCACGAAGCTCCAACTGGGTATTGAACAGCACAGAGCTGACATGCAGCAGCTTTACCCACATTAATATTATTAATAAAGAGGATTTATATAGCGCCAACATTTGTCCTAATTATAACATCTACATTAACACCGATACGCTTTCAGAATTCTGCCATGATTTGTAAGGTGCTGACCGTTCCGGCTGTCACCAATCCCACAAACAACCCACAAAGAGCCAAACTACAGATAAAGGAGCCTGAAAATGTAATGTTGGTCTCATCTCCTCAAATTATTTTATTCCTGTTTGGAAAGCATTAATCAATGCTAACTTTCTGACCCGATAGATAAATCCCCCCCCCAGCCGCTCCCTCCACTCCTCCAATGACCTACTAATGACTTCCTCACTCATAACCTCATCACACGCACGGATACAAGACTTCTCTAGAGCTGCCCCGACTCTCTG
>NC_092871.1:432250-436653 GCF_032062135.1 Pyxicephalus adspersus | reverse complement strand
TAAAAACTTTACTAAAACCTGATGACAACTAGACCCCATTGATACACATTCATCTATTGGCCCTCAAACAAACCCCCTTACTTTCCTATCCTCTACCCGCATTTCCTTACACTTCCTGTACTCAAGGGGGGGGTGGGGACCTTTAAAACCAATTGGGGGTATACTGTACCCTATAATAAAATTAAATATAATATATATGACATAAATTAATAGTATAATAATATATATACAATAATAATAATAATACACGTCATGCGTCTTTCTGTAACGCCCGCACTCATGGAGGCCGGCTGGTCATTCACTTTTATAATGAAATCTTTCTAATAAAGAATAAACCTTCAGCAGCGTCACGTCCAGGCGGAGTGCTGACATATGGAATAGGAAGGGATCCCTCTATATAAGAACATTTTCTCACCGCATGGCCCTCCAGCTCAGCTATCTTCTCCGGTTCCTCAGAGCCCAGATAATATATTCTGATGACGTGATCGGTGCTGCCCGTAGCTATGAACATCCCACCTGAAACAGAGGAGGAAATGGTGAGGAATAAGCCGGGAGGAAATGACTGGCATACACTGCAGCCTGGTCCTTATTCCAGATTTATTCATCCAAAGCCGCTGTGAATCTGATAAACATATTAATAAGACTTTTATATATCAGGCTTTCTGTATGTGAAAGACATTTAGGAGACTGGGGTGCTCGTGTCTGGGAACGGCTCTCTGCGTCATAAGACGGAGTTCCCTGGTGAGAAGGGGGAGCAATACAAATAGAATCTTCTGTATGGATCTCATGGGTTAATATTTTAATCTCTGGGGTGTGGGATCTATAGGATGAGGAACAAGAATGGAATTCTGCCATCCTCCTCTTCCATAGACCGGCCTTGTGCACAACGAATACATTCACTATAATGTGTTATCTACATGTATGTACTATGTAATGTGTTATCTACATGTATGTACTATGTAATGTATTCTCTACATGTATGTACTATGTAATGTGTTATCTACATGTATGTACTATGTAATGTATCCTGTACATGTATGTACTATGTAATGTAGGCCAAAAGTGTATAAAACTATACTGAAAAAAGAAGGAATTAAGACTTTTTATTAATACGTATGGGCAGCACAGTGGCTCAGTGGTTAGTACTCCGGCCTTTGCAGCGCTGGGTCCCAGGTTCGAATCTCGCCCAGGACTCTATCTGCATGGAGTTTGTAGGTTCTCCCCGTGTCTGTGTGGGTTTCCTCCGGGTACTCCAGTTTCCTCTCACATTCCAAAAACATGCAGTTAGCTAACTGGCTTCCCCCCAGAATTGACCTTAGACTGTAATAATGACATATGACTATGGTAGGGACATTAGATTGTGAGCTCCTCTGAGGGACAGCTAGTCACATGACTATGGACTTTGTACAGCGCCATGTAATATGTTGTGCTATATAAATCCTGTTTAATATTAATAATAATAATACCACAGTAACATCCCCAATACCCGGGGCCGATATCTTTGTCTCACAGCCCAGAGGAGAGGTTAAAGGGAAACAGGAAGCGCGAGGAACTCATTGCAAAGCACAATCCTATAGAAATGTTGATTGAAGAAAATGTAAAAACTGGCAAAAAATGAAAAATCTTTGAGCTATCAGAGATAAAACATTCATAAGGAATATTGGAATCTCCTGGAGGTAATGGAGGGTGTACAAGTGATTCACCCGTGTGAAATCCTCCCAGAGGTGGAAGTCTAACCCGATGGTATCAGAATCCTGGGTCTCTCATTGGATAATACAGAAATGGGATCATTAAGGAATAATAATATTAAATAATAAATCAGATTAATGCGACGGGCTTACTTGAAGGTCATCGTGTCGACATTACACTGCCAGAAGCAGATAGCACCATCAGCACCGGTAGATGTGAGGTATCGAGTTTTCCTGTTTGTAGAGGGGCAAAACTGACAAAAAGAAAGAAAGTCAATCAATGGGAGGAAAGAACATTGTCAGGAAAGCGTGGATGTTGCAGGCTAGTTGCCCCGTGTCACCTGACTGGGGCAGGTAGGTGTCCTAGTATGTTACCTGTATGGAAGTAATGGACGCCGTGTGACCCTGCAGTACGGCAATGGGAGCACAGGTCCGCAGGCACCACACACGGACAACCTTGTCACAGCTGCCCGCAGCAATCAGCGTATTCTCGTAATTCACCGCCATGTCCGAGATCTCTGCAGAATGTCCGCGCAGTGTGGAGAGGAGTCTGCCGTCATCTGTAGCCCAAATCTTTACCAGGCAATCGTCCGAGCCCTGTCAGAGGAAAAGGTGGGGAGAGATCCATTCAACACTTACTGCTCCGGTCACTGACCCAAATCACACAAAGTGAATGACAAACTTCCCAATACAGTGGTCAATGGTGAACCATCAGATAACCCCGATATCCCTGGTATAACCGCCATGCAGCCATTGGTGGGGTGTCCTCTATTCCGACCCCATTCGCTCCAACAGACTGCTGAAAAATCAGTAACTGATAACTTACTACGGACTTCCTCACTCATAACCTCATCACACACACGGATACAAGACTTTTCTAGAGCTGCCCCCACTCTCTGGAATGGTCTCCTCATCCCATGCGGCTTGCTCCTACTTACTGCTCATATAAAACCCAACGTGTCACCCTCACCTACCCGTCTTCTTCTGTCTCCTAAACCATCACTACTTCCCACCATTCCATATCCCCCTCCTATTGTGTGATACTTCCCCCACCTCCTAGATTGTAAGCTCTTCTGGGCAGGGTCCTCTCCTCCTCCCGTGTCACTGTCTGTATCTGTCTGTCATTTGTAACCCCTAATGTACAGCGCTGCTCAATATGTTGGCGCTTTATAAATCCTGTGTAATAATAATAACCCAGAGCGCTCCCTGCTGTACACAATAACAACTGGCTGAGTTGTAAAGCTGTGAGCAGCACTCTGATTGGCTGCTGATTGTTAGGGTTTGCTAATACTAATTTCCATTGGATGATGGATGTGGAGCGATCCTCAATCAGACAAAACAGAATGGAAATGCTTATATCAGATTCAACGTTTTATGGGATCTGGTCATATGATTGCAGTGTATGGCAATATGTGAAATGCTAAGAAAACGTTTTCTATACAGAGGGCAGTTCACCGGTCCGGTGGTACCAAAGGCTCAGCTGGAAAGGTCCATTTAATGGTGGCCAATCTATTGCCCTGACCTGTTTAGCTGGGGGCACCGCCTGGCACTGCCCAGTCACCACCTGGCTGTTTATAGAAAAGTTGGGCCATACAATCAGCCCATACAACTACAAAGATATTATTAGATGTCACGGACGTTCCTGGCATCAGCCAGATCCCAACATTGCCAATTTCTCAGCCCAGATGAAGCGGGAACATTTCTGATCCCCAAAATTTGTTGTCTGATGTTAATGGTCGCACAACTAATAGTGAACTGGCGCTTGTCATCATTACCGTCATTTCACCGAGCTAATTCCGAATTCTTACCGTAAAGATTCTCCTACCGCTCCGGTCAAAGGCCACGCAATAGACAGACGAGAGGTGACCCAGAATCCTCTTGTGCATTTTCATGTGCTGATAGGATAATGTGGGGAAGATGTACTGGAAGCGGGAGCAGCCGCTTAGCCCTCGGGAAGACACAACTTTCACTGGGAATTACAAAAGAAATCACGTTATCAAGATGGGAAATCTCAAACTACACCGGGGTACATGGGGGCGGAGCTATCACATAAAGGGGTAAATGGGGCGGAGCTATCACATAAAGGAAGTGATGTCATCACACGACCACCGGACAATCCGATCCCAATCCCCGCTCCCTACTTTCATAAGCTATTTTAGGAGAATGCAAAGAGCAGAACTGGGAGGAGCCATATTGTCCCAGGCAGTGGTCAGCTCCACCTCTTATGCAAATACGACCGCTCCTGCTCTGGAAATACGAGGCATCAGAAGTGAATACAGAAGCAGAGGGGTGCAAAAAGGAGAATATTACAGCCATCAGGGTTACCAGGAAAGGAATCCATAGCAGAACATTTGTATTATCGGGTCACGTGCAAAATTTTATATGAAGCACCCAATTTAATATACAGAGCTGCGTAATATGTTGGTGCTATATAAATCCTGTATAATAATAATAAAGCACTGCAGCTGACGTACCAACACCCAGAGATCTTCCATAGTTGACAGGGAGTTCTGGGGGTCGCCCCCTGTGAAGAGCTGCGTATGTGGAGGGTTTCCATGGCGAATTCCTGCAGTCTGTGGGGACAAAAAAAAAAAAAGGTTCAATATCAGTGAACCCCAACAGTGTATCACTGTCCCTCCCACAATGGGGAGATTTCCCCCAGTAGTTTGTGTCTCTGCCCCTCCCACAATGGGGAGATTTCCCCCAGTAGTTTGT
>NC_092871.1:430107-431378 GCF_032062135.1 Pyxicephalus adspersus | reverse complement strand
GGGGGGATTTCCCCCAGTAGTTTGTCTCTGCCCCTCCCACAATGACCCCCATTTGTCACCTTTCGCTCTCCGCAGTAACGATTGTTTTCCCACTCCCAGGAGGCTGTGGATCCCCGGAACGCTCTGCGGGATCTCCTGGTCTAGGATTGGTCCAATCCGCTCGCAGATCTTCAGCAGGTAGTTGGGAGGAATGTGAGAATTGGCCGCCACCTGACACAAAGAGAGGATTAGGATAATGCAATGACCCCGGGACCTTAAGCTGCGTACACATGTGCATAAAAGATCCTTTCCAACGATAAGAAGCACTCGATGCATGAACGAGTACTATACATACAGCACTGTTCTGATCTATGGAGAGGGGAGAACGACGGAGCAGCACCCGGCTGTGCTCTCTCCCCTTCCTTTGCATTAGGATTGCTAGTTGTTAATAGTCCTTGGATCCCCCAGGATAGATCCACAGACGATGAACGAAGCAGGCTGTACACAGGCCAGATTCGCCTGTAATAAATATCTATAGATCAGCTTAGATGATCCACAGATCACATACAGTCTCCTACCTGATCCACAGAGGATTTAGAGACCAGACAGCCCTCCCCCACTGACAGGAGATCAATTGATCACATACTCTCCACATTCAGAAATAATCTAGGCAGCCCCCCTCCTCCTCCACTCAGGAGATTCCAAACCAATTGCCTCATGAGATCTATAGATCACATATACCACCCAATCCCAGAGGATCTATAGATTATTTACGTATCCGTCCAATCCCAGGGGGATCTACAGATCACATGCTCCTCCTCCAATACAAAAGGATCAATAGATCAGATGCGACTCCCCCAATCCCCAAGGGTCTAAAGATCCCATGGCCCTCCCCCATATATCAATAGATCAGAATTCTCCCCCAATATCAGGATGATCTACAAAACAGAATCCCCCCCTCAATCAAACAAATCATATACTACAACCACAAGGGATTTATAGATCACAAATCTATAATCTACTCACATAGGACCAATGGGTCAGACAGCCTTGCCCTACGCATGGAGGATCTACAGATCACTAACTCAATACTCATTCAGAGAAGATCTACAGACCAGGCAGAGCTCAAATCCCAAAGAACCCTCTAAATCCGGCAGCCTCAATCCTAGAGATCTACAGACTAGGATCTCTATAGATCAGGTGTCTCTTCAGCAATACCAGGGGATCTATAGATCGGGCGTCCCTCCCGCAATACCAGGGGATCTATAGATTGAGGACTGCGCCCTCAATAC
>NC_092871.1:421144-429271 GCF_032062135.1 Pyxicephalus adspersus | reverse complement strand
TAGATCGGATGTCCCTCAAGCAAAACCAGGGGATCTATAGATCGAGAATTGCGCCATCAATACTAGGGCATCTAAAGATTGGGAGTCCATCCAGCAATACCTGAGGATCTATTGAACGGGCGTCCCCCCCACAATACCAGGGGATCTATAAATCGGACATCTCTCCAGTAAAACCAAGGGATCTATGGATTGGTTGTCCCTCCCGCAATACTAGGGGATCTATAAATGGGGCGTCTCACCCAAAATACTAGGGATTCGATAGATTGGTTATCCTGTCCCCAATACTAGGGGATCTACAGATCGGCATCCCTCCAACAATACAGGGGGATCCATAGATCACATACCTCTCCCTCACTTACCAAATCCAGGTACGTCCTCCTATGGCGGCACCCCTGCCAGTCCAGCCGCTCCGGGATGAGCTGAGGCAGATAGAGAGGCAGATGGTGAGGGCAAGGTCAGAGGTCACCAATATCCACGATACCCCAAAATAACCCCCAAAACCTTACCTGGTGCTCCTCCAACTCCTCCGACAGAGCCTGCAAGACAGAGAACAGTCAGCAACCGGAAGGGGGGGAGTGGGAGATGCCAGCAGATGTGAAGGGAACAAAGAGTGGGGGCAGATGGCAGGGTTCAGGCAGCATTCAGGTGGCAGTGCCCATAGGGAAGCCGGGGACATGCAGGGAAATATTTAGAGACTCCGCCTCCCCCCATACTGTCACAGTGCAGCAGTGTAGAAAACATAGAGCAGTATATAGGGGGGGGCGGGGGTATCTGTCTGTCATCCGCATCCCCTATGTATTGTACAGCACTGTGTAATATGTTGGCGATATAAATACAGTTTATTATTAATAATATTGGGGACCCCTACAGAAGCGATGGGGGGCATCTCAGTGTGTTAATATCTGGGGGGGTCACATAGGGGGTAACAATTGGGGGCATTTCTTTGGGACCCCCACTATGCTGTGTATGGGATATAAACAATGGGGCAGATAGGGTCACGGAATCCCCCGGAAGAGCAGATGAAAACAAACCGCCCCCAGGGGCAAATAGTAAAAAATAATCCACTAGGGGGCAGATAATAGAAGAGCCCTCCCCCAACCCTCAGGGGCAGATACATTCACCACCCATCCCCCCCCCTCCCGGTCGGTACCTGGGCCGCTCTCCGGCACGGTCCGCTCTGAAGGAATCGGGCGATGAGGAAGTAGAGCTCTATGAGGAGACAGATCGGTACAATCAGGTCTGTAAAATACATCGGGAATACCCCTCACCCCCCTGCCCTTCCCCCCGGTACCGGGCACACACCCGCTTCCATGGCTCCTCCTCCTCTCGGGCTCCCCGCTCACCGCATCTTCTCCCCGGCCCGAGACAACAGCGCTGCACTTCCGGTGTTCTATCATCTAGCGCTGCCCATCAAATACGACTACCGAGCATGCGCACGCCGAGGGAGACCCTGCAGTACCTACCTTGTACCTTCCCAGGTGTATGACCGGTGACAACCTACCTATGACAATGATGAACATTAGCACTGGGGTGGTAGATTTGGTGAATCATTCACCTAACTAAAATCTTATAAATTCCCTGGCTTGTGTGTCTAGAAGATCCGATGCAGAATGCTCAGAATATTGATAATTGGATCAGATTTCTGCTCTTATTATTGTACGATGTATCTCTGTGTAATATTCTTTTTGGGTTCTCGCAATGTCGCCCCCCACAGTGGAGCGCAGTATTTCTGTGGTGGCGTTAGTGTCAGACAGGAAATGAGTGTCAGCTGTGTGTATCAGGGTTTGAGGGTCGGCTGCTATTGGTTCTTCAGGGAGGGGAGGGGTCACCCTTATATAATAATCTCTGGTCATGTGACCTCTCTTCTCGCACTGCGTTATATAATTCACCTTCTGATGATAAATGTGACATTCATCCTGCTATAGCGGAAACTCTAATCTGTGTTATTATCGGGCCCCGGGCCCCGGGAGACATAGAAGCTATGATATACGGATTCATTTATTACCCCATTACCACCACACCCATGTCTTGGGGTGAGCAACAGCAGCGGCGTTGTACAAAACCAGAGCCCCTCAAGTCCCCCTGTTTCAAGGGTACAACACAGGGCAACAATGGCCATAAGGTGGGGAGGGGCAATTATGGGGTCAGGGCAACTGCAATTACTGGCTAAGGAGGCTAGATTTTTGGTCACATGGAGAAAGCTCCATATTATTGGCCATGGGGGAGTGGCCTCCATATTATTGGCCATGGGGGAGTGGTCTCCATATTACTGGCCATGGGGGGGGGTGGTCTCCATAATATTGGCAATGAGGGAGTGGCCTCCATATTAATGGCCATGGGGGAGTGGCCTCCATATTAAAACGGAAAAATGTTTCCAGATGGGAATCCAGAGGGAAGAACACCGGGAGAATCGCCAAATTCCACCCAAAGTGCCGGGAAAAAAAGAAAATAAAATGTAACAAAATATTAATTTTTCCACTTTCGTGTGATCACCAGTGAAATATTCACCCAGAAAATCTAGATTCGTAAACGGGTGAAATTGAAATGAATGTGGCAGGATTATTTTAGGACATGACGGGGGACGCTGATGGTGTCTGAGAAACCTTCACAGCAGCCAATCAGTGACCACAGCACGCTGCCCCCTATAGTAAAAGTTTGGTGAGGCCGGATCCCCCCGGTACCGCACGGTATGACCGTAGGGCTGTGTTCTGATTGGCTGCCACCTCCACTTTGGACGATATAATGGAAACCCCTCTGTTTTGTTTTTCTCCCAGTCGTGAGATCACTCGGCGGTTCTGAACTTGTCAGGGAATATTTTCTAGGGGATTTCTGGCGCCGGCGCTGGGTACAAGTCATGGCAGGCGGTAGGGTGGCACCGGCTCAGGGCTGACAGGATAATGAGGATTCGGCTCCATTAAAGGGGAAATCCATAAAACAGCGTCTGTGGAATGCCGGGATCATCTCCATCAGTTATAACACCGCCAGGTCACATGACATCCCAGAGGGGGAACGATCTGCAGACGGGAGCAATGTGCTGCCACCTGTGACATCATCAGTGACATCATACAAACCAGCAATCTGATTGGTCAGTTCCACATTAATTTCAATGTGACCGCCATGATGAGGGAGCGAGAGGAGGGGTGGGGGAGGTAAAAGAAGGACTCCGGACATACAGGCCGATGATGAATTGTTGTCATTCTATTTACCCGGTCCTATGATCCCCACTGCCAGGTACACCGCATCCTGGATCAGCTCCCATCTGATTGGACACAGGTCAGGATTCATTCATCATCTAATGAGTGTCTGTCCGGGGTTCCTCCTTAGGGTCCGGGAACATGAATAGGAATTGGTGGAGTAGGCGATGGAATTTGTCCTCGAGATGTTCGGTCAGATTATGGAGAAGAGAAAGCGCTGCTCCCTGGGCTATTGTTTGTCTGATGGCGATAACAATACGAGAGATAACGCGCAGAACGCAAACAGCCGTACTGATAGGGGCGGAGCCTTTCCTGCATGGACAGAATGTTCTGGAAGATCTGAGGGGCCCAATCATCAGATATTGTGTCCGCCGACCAATCAGAATCCTCGCACACCCCATCACAACACAGAATTCTGGGTATCCGGGTAACATCTCCCGCTGAGATCACATGACAGTGCCACCATGGGGGAGAGGAGACTGAGGAAATGCTTCTCCCTGCCTGCAGCAGACTGATGACATCATCTCAGCCTAGGCAAAGTCACTGAATGGAGCTCAGTGATGGCTTTTTACAGATAAAAGGTTTTCTGAAATATGAGACTGTCAGGGGTATATTGTAAGGGTGGAAGTGACCTCACTGCTGTCCAGATATATAATATTACATTATAAGTTGGTATATAATATGGCAGTAGGTGAATTCATAGGATGTATGATATAAACAGATCTCAGCATATTTTTATTATCTTGTCATGGAAGAATAAACAAAAATATTTTATCAGAATTTCTAGTTTTATTTCAATATAAAAATAAATATTTGAGGAATTTCCCATGGGGAAAATGTGACGTATAAAAGCATCCAGCAGAACATTATTCAGACAATGGGGAGCGCTCTGTGATCTGTAATAAATAAATTCCAATTATATTGCAGTGCCTATTACAGAGCGCTATGTGCAGTGGCATCCTATTACTGATCACATGATCAATACCTATCACAGCCCGTCCGCTCAGTGTCCACCTATAACAGGATGCAGCGTACAAATTGGTTGCCCTATGGTGACATCGAACTGATAAATGTGGGGAAGCACATGGAAGTAATCTGGGTCACAAATACTTATTGGTCTATGGAGGCGCTGCAAGATATCTATAAACAATTGCCAGGAGTGGGCAGAGTGCGTCTCTTAAGGTGTGGATGGGGCTGGCTTCTTTAGGGGTGGGTGGAGCTAGTCTCCTCTGGGTGGGTGGGATTGGTCTCCTCAGAGTTGGGTGGAGCTGGTCTTCTCTGGATGGGCGGGGTTGGACTTCTCATGGGTGGGTGGAGCTAGTATCATCTGGGTGGGTGGGAATGATCACCCCAAGGGTGGGTGGAGCTAGTCTCCTCTGGGTGGGTGGGATTGGTCTCCTCAGAGTTGGGTGGAGCTGGTCTTCTCTGGATGGGCGGGGTTGGACTTCTCATGGATGGGTGGAGCTAGTATCCTCCGGGGTGGGTGGGAATGGTCTCTTCATGGGTGGGTGAAGCTGGTCACCTCTGTTGTGGGCGGGGCTGGTCTCCTCGGGGGTGGGATATGTCAAGGCATACACAGCTGACATAGATGAAAACCAATTCACATACAGCAACTTGTGAAATGTGCAAAATCTATATAAATTAATCTCAGAAATGTTACATATAATACAAATTATTTACATTCTACACACAGGGAGTGTCTAGGGCACCAACAACACATGGCAGAGGGTGCAGCACGGGGATATAACAGAAGCCAATACATGGAAATCTGCGTCTTCACTTTGCTGCGGAATCATTAAGAGAAGTTTTGTTCATGCCTGATCTCCGTATGTAGTGAAGGACAAACATGGCCCCCACGGAGCCTCCGCCCTTCAATGTTCAGTATGTCCCGACATAAGAGGCGGAGCCAGACCCCCTGGTGTGTAATATACCCATCTGTAGGTGGCGGGGGGAAGGGTCAGGATTGGGGCAAGGATACCCCAGTTCCTGGATATACCGGAGATCTTTGTTGATACATTAGTGCCGGGAACAAAGCACACTCAGCAATCAGCATTTAGTAATAGAATTTTTATAAAGGTTTTTTTCTGGTCTAACAAGACCCCCGTGTGACCCCCTCCCCCCACTCTCATTCTGCAATCTGAATAAAGACATCTGAAGGGGGGTGACTGTTACTCAGCTCTGCCAGCACTGAATGAGAAGCTCGGGAATTTTCATTTCTGAGCGCTATTCACCAGCCCAGAGCCGCTACAACCGCTTCCGTGATTGGGCTCCTTCTCATCCAATCAGAAAACCTGGAGGGTGGATTTCCCCACCATGATTTCCAGCCATTTGTCATTTCCATCCTCTCACTCTTTGGGTCCCTGGCAGGCCATTGGACGGCACTTGTCTGATTTATAAAGCGTTGCTGAATATTTCCAGCTCCGTACAATCCACCATGTCTTGCCGGGAAAGTCGTCTCCTGAACTCGTCGGTGGTGAAGTAATAGATGACGGGATCCAGGCAGCAATTCATACTGGCCAGGCACAGCGCCACCGGATGCAGCGTCAGGATCACCTTCTTGGAACGGCACGAATGGATTTTATTGGCTTTGGCCAGGAAGTCCAATGGGAAGCTGAGGTGGTAAGGAGCGAAGCAGAGGAGGAAGACGACGGCGCAGGTCAGGATCATCTTTAGCGCTTTCTTCTTCTCGCCCAAATCACGAGAGGCCGAGTGCGGTTCCTTCAGCGACATCACCGTCCTCCAGGAACAATAGGCGACCACCATCAATGGCGTGATGAAGCCAAAGAGCTCGGCAAACGTCACTGCCAATACGGAGTTTGTGATCCCGATATCGAGGAGCGGCAGATCCGCAAAACATTTATTTTCCGCATCGCTGCCGGTGGAATTATTTCCGATTCTCAGGAGGGGAAATGCGAGGCAGCTGACGCAGACGACGATCCAAGCAGCGACGCTGATGTACACGTCGGATATGCGCTTCCTGTTTGTGAACTGAAAGGGGTAAATCAGGTAGAGGAAGCGTCTGACGCTGATACAGACCAGGAAGACGATGCTGGCGTACATATTGACGTATTTCAGGTAGAAGCAGAACATGCACATAAAGTGTCCGAACGGCCAGGACTGATTCAGGTAATAGAAGATGCGCAGCGGCAGCGACAGAACTTGCAGGAGGTCGGCGATGGCCAAGTTAATCATGAAGATGACGGCTCTTTTGGTCTCCTTCATGTAGGCGTAAAACACCCAAAGAGCCAGAACATTCCCGATCAATCCGGGGACCAGGATGACCACGTAGGTGATGGCATACAGATAGCGCAGGAACTCCTCGTCTACTTTACAATCGGTGACATTGGCGCCAATGGGCCATTCCAGCTCTGCCGCCATCCAGGAAACACAAAGTCAGCGTTGTACAAGAATGGCGCCAACGTGAGAAATCCTTCACCATGTTGGCGGCTTCATTTCTGTCACTTCCGTGTCCTGAACTCCTCAGAGCTGTGCGGTTTGGCCCATTGTGGGACGCGGCTCAGATTTAATCCCCTTTATCCGGTTACAAGAGGAATGCCGCAATGAATCATTCCCGAGATATTTCTAGGAATCTTCATGACCACAGACATCGTGACTCCAAGAAGATGGATCTGAAATGGGATAAAGAAGAAGAAAGTGATTGTCATTGGGAAAAAGGACATAAAAAGTATAAATGGGGCTTCCGACATTCCCAGACCCCCAAATCCCAATGAATACACAGAGCACCCCGACATTCCCAGACCCCAGGAGAGTTATAGAGGAAGGAGCAGAGTCCTCCCGCAGGGTATTTCAGGATAGGAAGGAGCAGAGGGGTCCCCTGGATTTTATCTTTTTTCTCCTCTCATGATAAGGGAAGTGATGGCGGCTTTAAAGTTTTTCCAGTTTTATCAATAAAAAATGAAAAGTTTTTTTTTTTATTTGAACTTTTTGCTGCGCCCTGTTTGTGGCAAAAACCCCAATCTGCCCCTCGCTGGTGTTGCCCTCTTGTGTTCTGTGGGTTGTGAAGCTGAATTTGAATCCTAATGAATTTATTGCCGGTAACATTTTGGGGCTCAGCTAACCCGGCAGCCATTCAGCTGGGCATTGAATCCAATCACCAATCATCCAAAGCTGAGCACCAAACTGTGAGACATGGTGGTGGTGGGTATTGTCCAATCAGCTTTGGGAGATAACAAAACATGAGGCAATTCTGAAGTGACACCTGCAGGAGGTCGGAGCCTGTAGTGCCAGGACTGAACACCCAACAGGCACAGGCGGGGCAATAGTGAGAGAATCCCCGGGAACACCTGCAGCCAGGTGCCTCCACCATGTACTGACCTTGGAGGGGGGTAATTATGTAACCAATGTGATAAATCCAATCCCCCCATTCTCCACCCAGGTTTGCTATGTGGGGGCATTGCTGGGGGTTGTGGGGCAATAATAGAAGTACAGATGTCGTTATATTGGCGGGATGAATAACCCCGGGAGGATTTTTTGTCTGCAGATTGTTCTTTTCACACATTTGCAGTTTCTGATCAGCTGTAGGAAGTGGTGAATGTATCTGATGCAGTTTTGGTTCCCTTTGCCGACTTCAAACTACAGAACTTTCACATGATGGGGGAGGGTGGGGTCACTGGCCCTTCATGGGAAGCATTGTGACACCGCATAGAACAATATCTGCCCCCAATCATAGGAGGAGGGGGGGTATTGCTGGGATATACAAAGACCAGAAGACTCCATCTGTCGCCCCGCACTTACCTGTAACTTACCCCCTGAGTCCTCCAGATAACACCAATGATGGGGCATTATAGGGGGGTATTATCACAGAGCATTGGTAATTACCCCCACTGACCCAGCTATAGTCCCTGGTAGGATAGATGGTCACACCATCAGTACCTGACCTCACCAATAGGGGCAAATCCCCACCATCAGTACC